>NW_007193849.1:269954-288643 GCF_000164805.1 Carlito syrichta
GTAGAGATGAGGTCTTGCCAAGTTGCCCAGGTGGGTCTCGAAGCCACGGACTCAGGCAATTTACTCACCTCAGCCTCCCAAAGGCGCGGGGCTACAGGCTGAGCCACCAAGCCCAGGGGTATTTTTTTCATAGAGTGGTTTGAGTTCCTGGGTATATTCCCTGTAGGGGGATTGTGGAGTCATATATGAGGTCGATTTTTAGATCTTTTAGGAAACACCACACTCTTCTCCACAGAGGTTATACGAATTTACACTCTCACTAACAGTGTAGAAGTGTTTCCTTTTCACCGCATCCTCTCCAGCATCTGTTGTTTTTTGAGTTATTGATGACAGCCATTCTAACTGGAATTAGGCGGCATGTCAGTATGATTTTAATTTGCATTTCTTTGATGATTAGTGAGCTGAGCATTTCTTCATGTATCTGTTGACTGCTTGTATGTCTTCTTTTGGGAAGTGTCTTTTCATATCTTTTGTCCACTTTGTACGGGGCTGTTTGTTTTTTTCTTTTCAGCCCGTTTCAGTTCCTTGTAGATCCTAGATGTTAGGCCTTTGTCAGATATACAGTTGGCAACTATTTTTCCCCTGTCTGTGGGCTGTATCCCTGCTCTCTCAATGGTTTTTTTTTTTTTTTTTTGGCTTTGCAGAAGCTTGTAAGTTTGATGAGGTCCCCACTTGTATTTCTTATCTCTTATGGAATGGGCACTTGGGGTTTTGATCAGGAATTGGTTGTCAGTTCCAATTTCCATAAGGGTGCCTCCTACATTTTCTAAGGTTTTTATAGTTTGAGGTTTTACATTTAAGTCTTTGATCCATTTAGAATTGATTTTTGTGTATGTTGATAGGTGGGGGTCTTGTTTTAATCTTCTACATATGGTCAGCTGCTTTTCCCAGCACTGTTTACTGAATAGATTCTTCTCTCCCCAGTGTTTGATGGTAAAAGTTTTGTTGAGAATGAGTTAGTTGAAAAATTGAGGTTTTGCTTCTGGAATCTCTGTCTTGTTCCATTGATCTATATGTCTGTTTTTGTACCAATACTAATCTGTTTTGATTATTGTAGCTTTATAATAAAGCTTAAAGTCTGGGAGTGTGATGCCTCCCATTTTTTGTGTGTGTGTGTGCTGAAGATTGTTTTGGCTATTCGTGGTCGTTAATGTTTCCATATGAATTCCCGTGTTGTCATTTCCAAGTTTAAGAAGAATGCTGCTGGTAATTTAATAGGTATTGTATTAAATCTGTAGATTGCCTTAGGTAGGATGGACATCTTAACAATGTTGATTCTTCCAACCCATTAGCATGAAATATTTGTCCATTTGTGTGTGTCATCCTTGATTTATTTGAGCAGTATTTTGAAGTTTTCGTTGTAAAGGTCTTTGACATCTCTGGTTAGGAAGATACCAAGGTATTTCATTGTTTTTGTGGCTACTATAAATAGAATTGTGCTTTTCATTTATATTTCTGTTTGTTTATTGTTGGTGTATAGGAATGCGACTGACTTTTGCACATTTATTTTATACCCTGAGATTTTGCCAAAGTCTTTTATTAGTGCAAGGAGGTTTTTGACAGATTCTCTTGGGTTTTCTGCTCTCTTTTTAAAATACTTTTTCCTTAACCCCACAGTTCATTCATGTAATGTGCCAATTCTCTAAACTATATTGGAAAGTTTCAACAGCTTACAATCTTAATTTCTTCTCCTATTCTCATACAATCTATTTCAGTTTTTTTTTTTTTTTGTCACCACCATTCAACTGGTACTACTTTCACAGATCTCAGCATTAATCTCTATTTGCTGAAATCCAAGCATCAATTCTCATTTTACATTTTGTTTGTGTACTTAGGCAGCCATTAACACTACTACCCATACCACTATTTGGGACCTTGTTATCACTATCACTTGAATATAAGATGTCAATCTCACTTGATTTTCTTACTTTGCCAATTAGTTGTTGCTTGTAGGTTTCTGCTTCTTTTTCAGACTTCTAAATACTGCAGTTCCAAAGTGCTTAGTCCTTGCATTTCCCTTCTTTAAAATTAATCTCTTTTGACTTTATGCCAAGTGTATATTTGAACATCATCTAACAAAAGATGACTTTAAATTTATGTTTTTAGCTATGACATGTCTCCTGATCTCTAGATTGTAATATTTCAGCTGCCTAGTTAACATTTTTTACATGAATATACTAATAGCAACCATCAATGTTAATATATACAAAATAAACTCCTGATTTTTTCCTCACAAAAATGCTTATTCCTGAGTAAATGGCAACTCTATTTTTCCATTTACTTTGATCATCTTTGATGACTCAGTTTTTTTCTTTCTTTCTTTCTTTTTTGAAAGTAGGATTTATTGAGAAGACAGAATAGCTCCTGCAGTGGGAGGGGACCCAAAGGGGTTGCCCAGTTATTTCTTTCTTATCACCTAATGTCTTAACAAAACCAGCTGACTCTACCTCTTAAAAACATCTAGAATGTGATCAAGTCATCATTATCTCCTATCAGCATTATTACAGTCACATCTGACTTTTTTCCTCTCTTTCTATACTTTGCTCTCTTTTATAAATTTTCAACACAGCAACTGGGTTATGTAAAATAGTAAGTCAGATCAAATTACTTCTGTGCTCAAACTGACCTCCCCCACCCCGTTCCCACTTTACTTCATTGTTCAATAAAGAACTCATAATCTAGAATCCAGATAATTCTCTGACCTTAGCTCCTCTGACTCCCCCCACCCTTTGACTCCATTCACATTATCCAGTCTGTTCTTGATGACAACAAAGGTACTCCAATCTCAGATTTCTTTCCCCATGTTCTTTTGACTCTCCTCTTCTCAATTTTTTAAGTTCTGTGCCCAGATGTCCTCTTCTCTTCAAGGGCTTTTCTGATGTCTCTATTATAAATAACTAACTTTCCATAGCTGGTGCTAGTGACTCTTTAGCCTCATATCCTGCTTTTCATTTTGTCTTATTATCCCTGATATAAATTAATAATGCAAGATTCCTGCCTATTTTAAATGGTGTTATCATACTGTCTTCCTAATCATTGATAACCCTCACTAGCCTATATTTTCCATGAAAGAATAAGCTTTTATCTGTTTTGTTTGTATATCCCGCACAGTGGTTCGACCACTACCTGCCTCATGGTAAGAGCTAATCAATACATGTTAAATGAATAAGCACACATAAAAAGAAAATCAAGCAGGTAAGCCCAGAGAGTTTAAATAAGTTGCATGAATTTACATTGCAATGTAAGCTACAATTGACTTGAATGCAGTTCATTAGTTATAACCTGGCTTCAATTTACATTTTCACACTATCTACCAGGAAACTATGAACATGCATATATAATTTATAGTTCAACAAAACTAGATCAAATATTATTTCCTGATTATAACAGGAAACTTTGCACCTATTTTGCATGTTGTTGCTCATGGCTTGGATGCTCTGCTCTTTTCTGACTGCTTGTTAATATTTCATGTATCTTTTAATACCCTATTTATTTATTTATTTATTTATTTATTTTTTGAGTTGGAGTCTCACTTGGTCACCCAGACTGGAGTGCAGTGGCCGCTCCCGGCCACCCGCAGCCTCGCCTGCTGGGCTCCGGCGATCCTTCCACCTCAGCCTTCTGAATAGCTGGAATTACAGGCATACGCTACCACACCCGGCTGATTTTTTGATTTTTTGTAGAGATGAGGTCTCGCTGTCCAGGCGGATCTCGAACCCGCGGGTTCAGGCAATCCACTCACCTCAGCCTCCCAAAGGCGCGGGATTACAGGCTGAGCCACTGAGCCCGGCTTCAATACCCAATTTAAATGGCAACTTCTTTTTGAAATCTTTCCAGATTTCACCCCACAGAATTAATTACTCTCTGGGATTCTCAGCTCACTTATGTATTCATTAAACAATTATTTATTGAATTTTTCAAACAATATTAGATGTTGTGGAAAAAAGAATGACTATTTAGATGAATATTTTATTGCGAGTTCTCTAAAGTAGATTTTCTAGAGTGTTAATACAATTACATGTAGTTGTGATTGTTTTATATATGTATTACTACAATTTTTATATGAATTAATTTCATGAATTATCCTATTTGTGGTTGTCATGGTTCTAAATACACTATCTGATATTTAGCATACTCAGAAAATATTTAATATGCAATTAGAATATCCATTCATTATGGGACTATTTTCAAAGCCACAGGCTAAAATTCTAAGAGTTTCTCTGTTACACACGTTATTTTTGGTTAGAAAGAATACATAATCACACCATACTCAAATCAAATAGAATATCATTTTAGTAAATTTTACCATAAGTCTGATCGCTGCTTCTTAACCCGAATGCCTGTTCCTTCAGCTGAATAATTCCACTGTGATTTATTTTTCAACCAATTAAATGCCTATTAACTAGAAGAGACAAATGAAACATGTTTTTGATCTCCAGATTTGAGGATGTTTTGTCTATGACATGTATTTTGTTTGTTTACTCACTTCATAAGGTACTCCTTTTATCTCTCCTAGGAAAGCCCAAGAGTTAGGCTGTTTAGAATATATTTTAAAGTCCTATTCCTTTTAAAGTTTTTGAAGGCAACTTAAGCCCATTTTTGACAAATAGTTTGTGATTTATAATACTCTTCAGAGAGAGGTGCTCAGAATTTTACCATTGTCATGGAGCCCAACTGAAAAATTTCCAATTGTGGAAACATTACTTTATTAAACTATTTCAGCAATGGATGAATGTAGGCTCACATTTCTGGCTCTCTGCAGGATTTCTTTCTTTTCTTTTCTTTTCTTTTCTTCCTTCCTTCCTTCCTTTCTTACTTTTCCTTTTCTTCTTTCTTTCTTTCTTCCCTTCTTCCCTCCCTCCCTCCCACGGCCACCACAGCCTCGACCTGCTGGGCTCTGGTGATCCTTCCACCTCAACCTTCCAGGTAGCTGGAACTACAGGCGCGCGCAACCACGCCCGGCTAATTTTTGATTTATTGTAGAGATGAGGTCTCACCAGGTTGCCCAGGCGGGCCTCGAACCCGCGGGCTCAGGCAATCCACTCACCTCGGACTCCCAAAGCACGGGATTACAGGCTGAGCCACCTAGCCCAGCCCGTCTTTCCTTTTTTTTGTTTTTGACTGAAAATTGATTCTCCAAAATGGCAGAAGTATTGAACTTCTGGTTACTTACTCGATCTTGTCAATGGTTCTTCTGCATATCTCCTATCTCTGATCCTTTTGTTTGATGTCAAGACGGGTATGAGATGTTCCTGCTAACATCAGCTCATAAATTAATGAAAAAAGGCAACCATCAGTGTTGGCAGCTGTAGTCAAGATAATTTGAGATTGCTTAATGTTCACTCTTTTGGTTTTATAACGTATTTTAAACACTATTTTTTTTGAAACGATTGGACATCCCTTCCAGTTTTATGATTTAAAAAAAAAAAAAAAAGATACAGTGTTAAAATTATACTCTGTAGAGATATAGTAGCTTGTTAATTTTAATTCTTTAAAAAAGTTACAGGTAAACATTCACTATTACAGTTCATCAATAAAATAACATTTTGAATTCTAGAATACTAGATAACAATTAGAATTATGCCACAGAGCATGCTCATCTAAAGAAACAACCCTTCTATTAGTAATGATTTATATTTGAAAATATAGGTTTGTTTGCTATAAAAAATTAATAAGCATGTTGATTAACAAGGACATTTGGATCTTTTCAGCTATATGCATTTAAACAAAATATGCATACAAAAATATGACTTCCTTTCTAAATTTATTAAGCAGTAAATTATTATTTATATTTGAATTAACAGATTCAATATGCCATAGGGAATATTTATTTTTATTCATAAAATCATCAGGAGTGACTGTGCTGTTGGTAGAGAAAACTGGCTACAGGGAATTCAGAAAAAATTTTATACAAGTTATTCACTGTAAAGCCATTCACTATTCTACCTCCAGCTGAAATTCAGCTGAAGAAGTGGCCCTCGAGGACAAATAGTTGCCTTTCTTTGTCAGGCGTAGTCTATTTGGATATATAAATGTTAAAATTGTAGAAAACTGGGAGCAAGTCAACGTGATTCACCCTAAAATGCAGATCCAAAATTGATACAAGGTAAAGTAACAGCTCATTTAGAAGGTAATTAGGAAATCTTAATAGGTGTCAGTAAATGATCAAAGTGACAAATCCAATGCAAACAGGATTCAGGCGGCATGTCACAGTGAAACTAATCCAAGTATGTGTGTGTCTTGTCACTAAAGCCATGAGTCAGACATGTAGTTACTAAGAGCCATATTCCATGGAATTCTTTTTTTTTTTTTTTTTTTTTTTTTTAAATTTTGAAGATATAGGGTACAATTCAGGACTAGGTATATAAGTGATCATCGCACAGGTAAAGTTTGACCTTCCTTTGGTACCTGCTTTGCCTGTTTTGAAATCAGTTATCCTTATTGATGTTGTGTTCTTCCGCCATCCCCTCTCCCCCTGGGCAGTATCCCACTACTGTTAGTCCCTTTCTCAGAGTATTATGGTAAATGTTCTGGGTCTCCTTTTGAGTGAGAACAAGTGGTACTGAGTTCTTTGTTTCTGTGATAGATCACTGAGTATGATAGATTCCAAATTCATCCAAGTTGCTGCAAAGTTCATATGTTTGTTCTTCTTTATTCCATGGAATTCTTTTCCTGTCTTTAAATTTTCTTTTAGTCATTCTTTTACTGACTAGAGCAATTAAAATTTCTTTTTTTTCCGAAGTATGATTGTAAACTTTAGCAAATAAAGATGTTTCCAGGAACATACTTATAAAAAACATTAATTCAGATTTGACTGGACATCTTTTTTTTCAGGATTTTTTGTTT
This sequence comes from Carlito syrichta, assembly GCF_000164805.1. NCBI lineage: Eukaryota > Metazoa > Chordata > Mammalia > Primates > Tarsiidae > Carlito > Carlito syrichta. The sequence goes on from NW_007193849.1 coordinate 276,801, forward strand.
GTTTGTTTTCTTTATTTTAAAGATGTGGGATACAATTCGGGGTTAGGTCTATAAATGTTCATTATGCAGGTACCCTTGATGATGAGGTGTGCCACTCCTTTCCCTGGCAGTTTTCCTCAACTGCCAAGACTGGACATCTTTCGACTGACAACCCTACTTAAAACACAAAACAGGACCACATCATAACTCAGTTTCAACCTGAAAATAGGAAAGGTCAGATTGGGTTGTGGGGAGGGCTTTTTTGTTCTGATTGAGTTAGGGTTGGATAATGACAGTGGCGTCCAGACTGCTTTAGTCATGGAGTCTTTTTAGAATCTTAAAATCTGAGTTTTATTGAGTGGGGCATGAACTATTTTTTTTTTTTTCCCAAGCTTGTACCAAAGAACCCATATTCACAAAATAAAAGTAAATACATAAATAAATAAATACAATGTGAAAAGTAGGCTAAATAATCTGCCTGACATTTTTCAGACATCAAAATACCAGGTGTGAATCATTCCAAACATACTGTGGAGCTTGTGTTTTTGCAAGAAAATGAAAGATAGGTGTTATGGTAGAGAAATGTTTTCCTTTGGTCTCAGGTCATGTGGTTTATCTTTGCTTTTGTCTTTAACTGAAACAAATAATGTAATCTTTTAGAAACTTGATTTCTTTCTCTTTAAATGAGGAAAAGGTTTTTCTTTAAGGGAGGCACTTTTCATACTTAACAAAGTGCAAAGTCATATTTCTCCCCATAATTAAAAATTTATTCTAGCCATTATTTGTAGAGTCATTTAGTAATTCTGTCATTACTGAAATTATTCTTTTCTATATTTTCTTTGCTTCATCACAACAGAGATCACCTATTCCCTTTTCGTTACTGCATTGTTAGGACTGAGCACATAGCTTGCACTTAGGAGGCATACAATAAATATATGCTGAGCTATTCAAGAGATGGTGATGTGTAACTGATATCTGGCTTTATGTTGATTAAATTATGGAATATTTTCCCCCAAATAGTCAGTATCATGACTTAAATGAAAGTCCCACAAGGAACTCGGCAGTAACTTGGATGGAATTAGAGTTTATAATGTTGTGTCCAGAGAGCGAGAAAAATGTTGTCAACACGCAGAGGGTTGGATTATGAGTCTTTTATTGAAAGCCAGTGACTGAGAGGAGACTAACGCCTACTAAAACTCTCGGCCCCGAATGAAGGTTTACATAGGCAAGAATGGCTGACTAGGCTACATAGCATGGAGTGCAAACATAAGGTACATTAAGTGTATGGCATAAAGCATGAACACATGAACCAATACAATTAAAAAGCAAACTGTGCAAATATATACAAATAAATGTGGAACTTGCAGTTAGGGAGTTTCCAATAATTGGGGAAACCAAGGGTGTAAGCTATTAATTATGGAAACCAAGGGTTGTAGGCCCTTAGTTGCAGGAAAATTACAACCTCTGATTTCTGAAAAACTGTGTAAAATAGCTAATACAGAGAATCTGTTACAATGCGGGGTTGCTTACAAGTTTTACAGGTACTTCATTCTTCCCTTTTACTTGTTCATGTGTCAAACCATTGACTTGTGAATCATGGCAAAGGATTCTAAGTTCCAACTTACATGAGTTTTCAGAAGTGATTCATTGTTCAACACATTGAATAAGCCAACTGATTTTACAAGTCCCTATAAGCAAACCTAGGAGGAGGAGGATTATAGGGCCAACTAGTTTGGTAATAAAAGTTGTTAGTCAACGGTTTTAATTTATTATAAACCAATGCAGTGGTGCTGAGTGCAATTGTTCCAGCTATGCTTAGCCTGATTAAGGCAGGTACTAGTAAAGGGGCAGCACGTTTCTGATGAGTTGCCAGAAAGCCAGGAGGATTACTATAAGCATATGGATGAACAATAATACATAATATAAATTTATTGCTTAACATTTCAATAATAACACAAGTTGTAAAAACAAAGACTGCAGAAGCCATAAATTCATTTTCTGTTACAATAAAAAAATAAAAATCTGTTACATTGTAATTTGACACCTTTAAACAAAAGCAATTTTAATTATCAGGCAAACTAAAACATATAAGAAGCTTAACTATACCAGTAATAATGGAGTTTAGCCATTGATGTTGATGTTTGGTACAAAGTTAGACAACCCTAGTCTTTGTCGAACCAAAATAGTAACAATTTTTTTTTCATGTTGAAGTTGCTGCACTAGCTACTGTTGTTGGAGCCAGTAGGGGATGTTGAAGAAACCATGGGGTCAGAGGTAGCCCACAGTGGGGATAGGGCAACCTCTCTAAACAGTCCTAATTGAAAGTCTTCTGGTTCTAGGTGGAGGAGATTTTCTGGATTAGCCAAATTGTTTTTTAGTTTTTTTATATATATTTTTAGTTTAAAATTGTGGGGTACAGTTAAGGGTTAGGTATACAAATATTCATTGTGCAGGTACCCTTGTTGATCAGGTGTGCTCCCTTTCCCCAGACAGATATGCAGCCTTAGAGGGGTGTCAGAAAATGGTGCTAAAGATTGTGAATGAGGAGTGTCTTGGGCTGGTCCTTGCATTTCAGAAAATGTTTTGTTTGGCCTGCCTTGTTTTGCTGTCCTGGCTTGGGGCTATTAGAAGCTGAAGTTGTGGACAGGGAGTGTAGCCCTGGGGTTGAAGGGACTGGTAGACCATGGTTTTGGGTCTGTAGTTCTAGCGCCTGCACATGGAGCCATAGGCTATCGTTGACCTTTTTTAGATTTTTTATGTAACTTATAGAAGTCTTCAGAATAGTTTTCTTGTCCCAACGTATTCCTGGGTTATAGGAATCAGAGATAAGAGTACCTAGTTCCTGGATTTTATTATTAATGTTAAATCACTTGTGACATTTGAGTTCATTATGAACAGTTTTTTCTTTAACTGTCCATGTAACTTAAGGTAATTTAGTTGGGCAAGAGTTGATAGCAGTGGTGGCTGTTGTGGTCATACTTTGACTTTTGCATGTGTTAAATGGAGTATTGCTTGCAGGATCTATAGCATGGGTAATGTTGGGAGCAAGTAGCAGCTGAGGTCCTGAATGCAAGGTGGGAATCTGGGAAATTGGCTTGGGATAACATGTTGGATTTTTCTGATGGGTTTACCTTCTGAGTATTTCTCTGGGTATTTGAATAGGGGGTGGACAGTGTAGAGTTGTAGATATGGTAGGAGATACAGGTACAGGATTGGAGAAAGGAGTCACTGTAGCCTGTTTCTGGCGTTCATGTCCCACATACTCGGGCACCTGGGCCCCATTTTTGGCTGCTGCATTTAGTCCATTTTTGCTGTGCATCGGCTGGCTAGTCCATGATATAGTTGAAGCAGATTTTCTTTTTTTTTTTGAGTTGGAGTCTCACTCTGTCACCCAGACTGGAGTACAGTGGCATGCCCCTGGCCATCATGGTCTCGACCTGCTGGGTTCCAGCGATCCTTCCACCTCAGCCTTCCAAGTAACAGGAACTATAGGTGCGCGCTACCATGCCTGGCTAATTTTCTGATTTGTTGTAGAGATGTGGTCTTGCCAAGTTGTCCAGGTGGGTCTCGAACCCACAGGCTCAGGCAATCCACTCATCTTGGCCTCCCAAAGCATTGGGATTATAGGCTGAGCCACTGAGCCTGGCTTGAAGCAGATTTTCAGTGTTTTTTTTTTTTTTACAGTTCAGATGCCTGAGTAGGGTGGAGTTAGAATACTGTTGGAATGATAAGGATGACAATGTAGGGTCCTTTCCAGGCAGAGCTTAGCTCTTTTCTTCTGGAATTCCTTGACATAGATTAGGTTTCCGGGCTGGAATGGATAACAAGGTGCAAAGGACAGAATTAGCAAGACAGCATGGATGCCAGAATGGACAGCAGACTAGACCTGTTGGAGGAACTGAAAATACCTTAAGAAAATTTGATTAGTACTTATTTTTTTAAAAAGACAAAGGAATCTATTTTGTTTGAAAAACAGAATGGACAAAATTATTTTTATTAAAAACATGTATTTTTCCAAGACACAGCTCTTGTTTGTAATACAAAACGAAAATACTTCCTGCTTTTGGTTTGCTTTTCATTTTCCTATTCTTGCCCTGGAAGTATTTTATAACTGTAGGAACCAGGGTGAAGGTCAATCTTCCGTAACTACTACCTGCTAAGGTGGGCCATAGAGATGTCTTGTTTCTATTTATTTTTAAGGGCATGAACAGGAAACAGTGAGACTGTAACCAAATGCTACCTGGATTTAACAAAATGATGAGTGAGAGAACAGTCGGCATTTTGGTAAAACCAAATGGCACCTGGTCATAAAGATGAAAAGGAGAGTGTTTTAAACATAATACTGGAAAAAGTAACTTTGTAAAGAGAAAGAAAGACTGAATTTATAGCATAAATTACAGTCATTATTGTACAAGTTATTATTATTTTCCCTCTAGCCAGGTTGATGCTTTTAAGATTTAATTGGGCTACGTGAATGTCAGTATGGATGACCAGAACCAAAAGGCTGACACCCATGTTAAACAGAACTTAATTTGGGTTTCAGTACCTTGGTATTTACCTTGGGGTTATGTTGGGGTGATTGTGAGCCAGTGCCAGTTCAGCAGTTCAGCAGTTCAGCAGGTTTCAGGCCTCCCTATGTGGCACCATTTATGAGCCGAGTGTTCTTCCCTCTCTTCAGAGGAGAGTGCACCTGCCTCCCAATGGCTATTTGGCCTGCATTGTCAACAAGGTCCCAGAGGTTAAGGCTTTAGGGCAACTACGCTTCCAGTGCCCTTACAGACTGTGTCTATAAGCAATGGACAGCATCCCCTTAGCAGGTTCGTTGTTACCAGGTGTTTTATGGGCATCTGTAGTCTTGGTCGTCAATTGTGACTGCCAATTGGGGTGCTTTCTTGGCCTCCTGGTTCTGCTGCCCTCCAGGCTGGCACTGACATAGTTTGGTTAACAAAACCTTAACACGTTTTTTTCTTAAAACAACAAAATAGATTATACATATGACATTGTCACAAACAGTAAATGACAGTTTGATGTAAATTCTTTTTTAGAGTGAACAGATCACATGGACGTGCAATGATCTGCTTCTATAATTATAAATGAATAGGAACAAAGCATTACACATCCACACGGTCTGCCCAAAGTTGTTAAACACCTTTACGAGTTATTTTAGTTGTGAATAATCTGTGTGAGAATACCCAAAATGGATTTATTTGACAGAGGAGCAACTCAAAACAATGACCTGAGGATGTTAATTAGGCACAATAGATGATTTAACTTTAAAGCCAAACACACGAGTATTCCCTTACTTTGTAAATCATTAATAAAATGTTTATGCTGTTAATTTCAAGGCCAGTTACTTGGAACCAACAATTTTAGATCAGCCATTCCTGCAACAATGTAGTTCTACAAATAATTGTTACAAGAATGACCAATCCAAAACCACCAGTCTCATAGTTCCACAATATTTATATTACCTTTTGATATTTTACAATTTAGGATTGAACACAAACATTACAAAACCATCAGTATACCTAGATGACCATGTATGTTAACAATTTAAATTATTAAAGTCATATAAACTTGAAAAACATTTTCTAAGCACTATTTACTTAATGAATTTGCCAATCTGGTAGGCTGCTGTATTAACCATATAATACGCTTATACATGTAAATATAATTAAGATAAATTTAATGGCTTTTATTTTCATATTTCTGCCATGGGACCATAATACATTTATTGTTATTTTTAAGAATTATTGCTACTTTTTACTGGTAGAGAACAGGGCCAGGACCGACTTGGGGATTGCTTATTTTTGGGCATCTGGGACAACTTTCTTTCCAGTGACCTAGCTTTTTACACTATGTGCACCGATTCTTGGCTGGTTGGATACATCCAGTTTTCTTTTTCATTTTCCTACTTTCTGTTTGCTAGCATTCCAGTTGATGAAAATCTTTTGGGCTACGTTGAGTAGCTGAAAGATACTCATGCCTGCATAACCTTTATATTTTTGTAACCTTGTCTGGATGTCGGGAGCTGCTTGAGGTGCAAAAACCAAATTGATGGCTAGAGCACTCTTGGTGCCCAAGGGTCAAATGGGGCATAGGTACAAAGCACTTCCTGGAGGAGTCCATGGAATGCCCCTGGTGACTCCTCGGGACTCTGAATGAATACAGTAATTTTAGACAAATTAATACGTTGTCGGGCTGCTCCTTTAAGCTAGCTAATGGAATTTGGTGACAGGTGTTTAATGCTCTGGAACTTGCCAAAGTGTTAGGGTTCCAGTCCAGACAGGAGGACAGGACAGCCTTATTATATCATTCAAGAGACTGGAGGGCTTCTGAAGCCGTTGTTTCATAGTGTTAAAACCAGCAAAACTCAAGATGTACCTGATGAATATTAGACCTCCAAATACAAGAAAATAAGTAATAGCCAGAAGAAGTTCCTGACCTGATGGCCAAGTTAAAAGGGCAATAAAAGCAAATCAAATAGCAAAGAGCACAGCAAGAATGCAAAGGAAAAAAAGGGGTCAAGGATGACAAGAATCTGAAAATGTCATAAGCAATCAGAAATCAAAGTGAGTGCCCAGTCTAATCAGAAGTCAATTACTCATCTGCAACTCTGCTCTATCAACGTCTTGGGTCACGAAACAGAGCGGAAAGAGTGGCCTCGTCAGGCTCCGTCCTCAACAGAGTATCAAAACAAAAACCAAGCCAAACAGAAACTTACCTCCCTGGAGATTGGGGATGGACTCTTGCTTCTTTGGGCGGGAGTAAATCAGCAGTTGTTTCTTCTTTCTCTGAGCCAGATGAGAGGTTTTGGGTCCCTGGAACGACCCAGGGGGCACCTCCCCTATAACATCTCCACCACCGGGGAGAAACGGAGCGAGGTTGCCTCCCGAGGTTGATGATTATCTCACTGGGGCCCCCAAATGTTGTGTCTGGAGAACGAGAAAAACGTCGCCAACACAGAGGGTCGGATTATGAGTCGTTTATTAAAAGCCCGCGACTGAGAGAGGGATCATGCCTCCTAAAACTCTCAGCCCTGAATGAAAAGGGGACAAAGTTTATATAGGCAGAAACTGCTGAAAAGGCTACATAGCATGGGGTGCAAACATAAAGCACATTAAGTTATATGGCATAAAGCATGAACATATGAACCAATACAATTAAAAAAGCAAAGTGTGCAAATGTATACAAATAAATGTGGAATTTGTAGTTAGGGAGTTTCCAATAACTGGGGAAACCAAGGGTATAAGCTCTTCGTTACGGAAACCAAGGCCCTTAATTACGGGAAAGTTACAACCTCTGATTACTGAAAAGCTATGTAGGGCATCATTTTTAGGTTAAGCTGCTTTAAAGCAGATAAAACAGCTAAAATAGAGAATCTGTTACAATGTGGAGTTGCTTACAAGTTTTACAGGTACTTTAATAATACTGAGTGGTCTATCACAGAAACAAAGAACCAAGTATCACATGTTCTCATTCATAAATAGACGTTGAACAACTATGGTAATACTGTAAGAAAAAGATTGGCAGTAGTGGAAAACTACCAGGGGATGGGGAGGCACACCTCATCAACAAGCATAGCTGCATAATGAACATTTGTATAACTAACCCTGAATTGTACCCCACATATTTAAAATTAAAAAATTTTAAAAAAGAAAGAAATGGAATTTTTTCTGTACCACTTAGCATGACATTTTTGCATTCAGAAGTGGGCCTGACAAATAGTAGACACACAATGAATTAATGTCTGAAATGCCCTCTCATAGCACCCAGAATATGGGACCTAAAAATAAAATTCAGTATAAAACTCTGGCTTAAAATAAAAAGAAAATATAATTTTAAGAAAATGTAGTCAAGCATTTTTAATTTTATGAGAAATACAATTTAATTTGTCAGATAATTTTATATAATATATAAAGAAAAATAAGTTGTCTTTAATTTTTTATTTATAACAATTTTAATTATAAAATTAATTTACTATTTAAACACTGATATTAATATTTAATTAATATTTATACTTAAATATTTACATGTTTATTATTAAATAACATATTTAATATCTTTTTGAAATTATTAAAGACTAGATTTTTATTAGTACTTCTGTTTTTATTCATTAAACTTTAATATAGGCATATTCAACAGTTAAAGATTGAAAATGAAGTGGTCCAACACTGAATTTCCAATCATTCTTTAAAAATCTGAGACAATAGGATTGCCTGAGTTCAGAGGTTCGAGACCAGCCTGAGCAACATGATGAGACCTCATCTGTACAATAAATAAAAAAATTAGCTGGGAGTGGTGGCATGCGCCTGTAGTTCCAGCTGCTTGGAAGGCTAAGGCAGAAGGAGCATCTGAGCCCAGAAGGTGGAGGCTGCAGTGGCCGTGAGCATGCCACTGCAATCCAGGCTGGATGACAGAGTAAGACTCCAACAACAACAATAACAACAACAAATCTGGGAGCTATTTTCATGGTATAATTTCACAAATGTTTATAAAATAATAAATGTAGCATGTGCACATACATACAGAGGGTGCCAAAAAGCACACATTCAAGGAAGGACTGTATTAAAATTGTAATAGTCAATATATACTGATAATAAAAGGTAATTACAAATCATGTTTGACTTCTGCAGGTATAAGAGGTACTCAAAGTGGTTACCATCAACATCCAGACACTTCTAATTGTGGCAAAATAAAGTAATACATAGTTAACATTTCTTAAAATGTGTATTCTCTTTTGGTACCCCCATTATAAATGTGTTTATATCTAATACACAAATAGACTCAATTTATTTAATCTCTTAAATTTACTTATTTTGTTAGATCTTACTGTCAGGTACAATGCAACACTGGAAATAGAGGCAAATCTAAACAAATATATTTCCTGACTTTAAGGACATTTTGGTGTAGGTTTATTTGTTTAATATATGTCTCTTTTTCATAAGTATTTTGCATAATTTTAAGGTGTAGGTGGTCTGAATTTCCCACATCACATTTAGCTTAGTGAATTTCAAATGAAATTAAATGACTTATTAACCAGGGTCTACTATGTGGCCAGAGAATGTTTTGGGGTCGATTGTACTGTTAGTAATAATCTTGATTTACTTCAGTGACTGTCCCATTTCAATAGCCTTACACCTTTCTATGCCATAATCACAGTATTCTCAATAATAAATGACAATTATTAACTATTTTAACACATAAATGCCCTTCAAACAGGTGTTAAGATATCTTATTTAATTTCCACAAGAACCTTATAAGGTAGAAAGAATTATTACTACTGTGCTAAAATTGGAAAATGAAGTACAGAGCAGCCACACAATACCTAAGTAATAAAACTAGGATTCAAGACCAGACAATGATGGGCAGTGACATATTCTTTCCATAAATAACTTCAATTAAACTATTATTTTCAGGTTCATACACCACAGTTTTAAGAAACCTCAAAAAATCAACTGGTTGCCAACAATTCTTTGTTGAACTATCCAGGCCAGAATTGATAATTCATAGTTTATTCATGTCATGAATCTTTATTTAGCACTACTATTTGTTATTCAGTCTTTTGCATAAACAAAACAGACAAGATTTTTGGTCACATGAAACTTATATTTAGGAAGAGTAGAGGTTGAAAAATAAATTCACAAGATCATTTCAAAGAAAGTATCACATAATGAAGAACTTGGCAGGCCTTTGCCCCATTTCTGGGAGGTAACCTCTAAATCCTTGGAATTTCCTGGTTGATAGGCATGTCTGTGCTATACATGGTGTGTCCTGATAGTTTATGCTGCCAAGATGACGTATAATGGGCGTCTAGATAGCTTGCAATAATAAGACACGATGGACCTGGCCTGCTGTAAAGACTAGTCAGATGATTAGTGTTAGACTTTGAGCCACATGATCTCAGCCCAGCTGACCTCTGGGGAGTGAAAGAAAGCTAAAGATTGAATTCAGTTATGTAACCAAAGACTCAATTAATAAATCTCCAACAAATGTAATTTAAACTTCAATGAGAACTGGACACCAAATTTGGATGTACTTTGATTGCTAACTTACATTGCCATGCAGAAAGAGTGGATTTGTCCTAACATCAAGGGGGGAGGGAACCAGTAGTTTTTCTTTCAAGACTCTCTGATATCTCATCTAATATATTTTTATTAGTGTATGTTTGTTACATGGACATATTGCATACTGGTGGGTGTTAGGCTTTACATGGCCCATTCCCCAGATAATGAACATTGTGCTAGATAGATAACTTCTGAACTCTCATGCCTCCTTCCTGTTTTCCTCTTTTCAGTGTCCCCAGTGTCTACTATTTCCATGTTTGTGTCCATTTATCTCTCACATATAGTATTTGGTTTTCTGAGTTCTCTTAGGATGATGTCCTCTAACTTCATTCATATTGCTTTAAGGGACATATTTTTTTTTTCTTTTTATGGTTGCATCATATTTCATGATGTGTATGTACCACATTTTTCCTTATCATTAATGGACACTTAGGCTGTTTCCATTATTTTGCTGTTGTGAATAGTGCTGCAATGAACAAGTGCAGTTATTTTTTTAATATAATGATTTCTTTTTCTTTGGGCAGTAGAACTACTGAGTTGAATTTTAATTATAGTTTTAGTTCTTTGAGAAATCTCCATACTGTTTTCCATAAAGGTTGAACTAGTTTGCAATAGCGGTAACAGTGTACATTCACACCAGCATCTGTTGTTCTTTGACTTTTTACTAATAGCTATTCTGACTAGTGCAAAATGATATGTCACTGTGGCTTTAATTTTAATTTACATTTCTCTAATGATTGGTGATATTGAAGAATTTTTCATATGTTTGCTGACTATGGTGTGTCTTCTGGAAAATGTCCATTTATTTCCTTTTTCCACATTTGATGTTTTTTATTTATTTATTTTTTGTTGAGTTGTTTGAATTCTTTGTAGGTTCTGGATATTAGTCCTTTGAGGCATAATTTGCAGATTTTTTTTTTCTATTCCATAAGTTTTCTGTTCACTCTGCTAATTATTTTTGATAAGATGCTTTTTAGTTTAATTAAGTCTCATTTGTCTACTTTTTTTTTTTGTTAGTTTGCTTTTGGTGTCTTGTCAAAAATTCTTTGCCTAGGCCGACATCCAAAAGGCTTTCCTCTAGAATTTGTATAGTTTTACATTTAAGTCTTTAATCCATCTTGAGTTATTTTTTGTATATGGTGAGAAAGAGGGGTCTAGTTTCATTCTTTTGCATATGGCCAGTCAATTTTCCCAGCACCATTTACTGAATAGGGTGTCCTTTCTTCATTGTTTATTTTTGTCAGCTTTGTCAAAGGTCAGTTGGTTGTAGGTACATGGCTTTATTTCTAAATTATTTATTCTGTTCCATTGACCTATCTGTCGATTTTTGTACCAATACCGTGCTGTTTTGGTTACTAAAGCCTTGTACTATAATTTTAAGTCAGGTGGAGTAATGCCTTTGCAGTTGTTCATTTTGCTTAGAATTGCTTTGGTTATTTGGGATCTTTTTTTTTCCATATAAACTTTAGGATTGTTTTTTCTACTTATGTGAAAAATGATGTTGGTATATTGATAGAAATTGCATTGAATCTGTAGATTGTTTTGGGCAGTATGGCCATTTTTATAATATCGATTCTTTTGATCCATGTTTGTGTAGTCTACAATATCTTTCATTAATATTTTGTAGTTCTTGTAGAAATCTTTCACCTTCTTGGTTAAGTTTATTGCTAGATGTTTTGTTGTTTTTGTGTGTGGTTATTGTAAATGGGATTTAGTTTTATTTTTAATTTAATTAAATTTTTTTTTTTTGAGTTTGAGTCTCACTCTGTCACCCAGACTGGAGTGCAGTGGCCGCTC
>NW_007193849.1:288922-324414 GCF_000164805.1 Carlito syrichta
CAGCGAGAGAGCGAGAGAGAGAGAGAGAGAAAGAGAGAGAGAGAGAGAGAGAGAGAGAGAGAGAGAGAGAGAGAGAGAGAGAGGAGAGATTCACTTCTCCAAAGTAGGGGAGGGAACCAAAGCTAGGAAACATAGCCGGATTTGATTCTTGGCTCAAACATTATTGGTGTATAGACATTTCTGTACATTGATTTTGTATCCTGACTCTTTACTGAAGTTGTTTATGAGGTGTAGGAGTCTCTTGGAGGAGACTTTAGGACTTTCCAGGTATACAATCATGTCATCAGCAAAAAGATAGTTTGACTTTCTTTTTGTGTATCTAAATGCCTCTTATTTGTTTCTCTGGTTGGATAGCTTTTAATAGTACTTCTAGTACAATGTTGAATACGAGTGGTCCATATGTCTCTTCTTATGGCTGGTTCTTATTTGAATTCTTTTTTGCTATAATAAAATTGTAATTTTAAATATGAATTTTTCCTGAGTTCTGCAATTTGTTCTAGTGGATTATCAAACTCCAGGGGGTAGTGGGAACTTCTGAGTCAGAAGCCAGTTAGTCTGAAATTGCAGGTGGCCTGGGAATCCCCAAACTTGAGCCTGGTGTCTAAAGTGATGACAGTCTTATGTAAGACTGTGCCTTTAACCTGTGAAGTGTGCTGTAACGCTGAGTAGTTAGCCCCAGAAGTCATTGGAGAAAGATAAGTGTTTTTCAGGGCAGTTACACAGGTGATATGAAAGGTGATGTCTGCAAATTGGTATTTAGAATGGAAAATTAAAGAACATGGCTCCCAGGAGTGACATTTGAGCAGAAATATGAGGGACTAGTAAGATCCAGGAATGAGTAATTTAGAGGTGGACTAATCCAGGTGAGAAGAAGCAGAAACTTCAATGTCATAAAACTGTTTAAAGGAAAAAAAGAAATTTACTGAGTCTACAGCAGAAGAAGATGAATAGATGAGAAAGATATACAAATTGCACATCACTCAAAGTTAGATTTTAACAAGTGTGGCAGAAATTGTTTACTGTTCACAAAAAACCCACATTCTGCAGCTAGATTATGTTTCCCAGGAGCTCTTGCAGTAAGAAGTGGCCATATGATTAAATCCTAGCAGAGGAAAAGCAAATAGAAGTGGTGTGTATTTTCTAGCCCAAAACGCTTTTTCCTTCTAGAAATCTTGACACAAATGACAATTAAGACTCAAGGAATGTTAGAGCCACAAGATGATAAGAAACTACCATCCTGAATCACCACATGGACGAGAACCACAGAACAAATTATAGTGAACAACAATAAAAAGCACATAAACTTCCATTGCTTAAAGCCATTCCACATTTGGAAGTCTACTCTAATACAGGAACAGATTTCTTACTCAGTGTAAATCATTGTGATGACTTTTGCAAACTTTCTGATACTGGAAGGTTTTTAGGTAAGAAGGAGCGATTTAACACTGAGAGTTGAAAGTAGGGTATTTGTAACTAAAATACTTGAAATGGAATTTCTAAGTCATAAATTTTAGTGAGTGTTAGGAGTCAAGCCAGTAAGAGAAAAATTAGACTATAAGTGCAATGGGCAATATGGCAACAAAAAAGAAGGTATAATCTGAGGGCCAGGAGTTTGATCAAAATTACAATCAAGAAGGAACATAGGCATGAATAAGTCACTGACATTTGCTGCCAGAGATACTAAAATGTTCTTAGCTTGTTATTTTTGGTTTTTACTGTGGAGTCATTTTATATATTATACATGTCAGGTTTACTTAAGACACAGATTATGGGTCAGCAATAATAATAATTATATTTTATTAAATATCAAATACTTAACACATAGTATCTGAAACCCAATTTTAATTTTACAAAATATACTGTGTTGAAAAGGCATTGAGTTTTGGGAAGGTTGAACTTAAGTAACTGGCATAGTGTTACCCAGCTATTATAAAGTAGATTTTTGATTAGAACCAGTTCAACTGACTCGACCATCTTCTCTCTTTCTGTAAAGCAACTGCTTCTTAACACTGAACATCATCAAAAATATTCACATTTTAATGATAAGACAAATCCATCTGGATAACTACCTGATCTTATCACTTTCATTATAGATATCTTGGCATCAGAAAAACATAATCATACTTGTATTTTCTTGTAGTCATACTTTCTTTTCTATGTACCTGTCTCAAATTTAATTAAGAACTTCGCCTATTAAAAAAAGAAGGTTATGGAACTTTAGGTCTTTATATTACCTAAAAAAAATCTTTCTTAAAGCCCTCTCCCCCACCTTAGTGTAAACATGGATTAATATTCCCTGACATTAGGCATAATGCTTCTATTGCTATAATAATGCAAGGCACAAAGTCCAAAGCTAAACGACATCAAATACACAGCAGGCCTATCATTTGCAAGACCACACAAAGAATGGGTCTATTGAAGAGGATGATTGTTTATTTATTTATTTATTTATTTTTACATGGGGCATAAAAATACATAGCTTCTGAGATACTTCAGAGATGTAAGCATTAAAAAGAGATAACCATAAAGCAATATTTTGTTCCTATTTAGAATTTATGAGTAGTTTTGTTCCTTGTAAGAAGTGATTTCCGAGAACTTATGAAAGAACATCAAAATAAATTTTACTTCAGCATCTACTTTTTGTCAGATTTTTTTTTCTAGGTGCTTATTTTATAGAAAGGGAAATATAAACTTAGAGGTGGTAAGATACTTTCTTGAAGTTACAGAAACTGCCAGAAACCAAAATATAGATTCAGATAAATTCCAGTGTAAAAGCCTATTGTCCTTTAAATGTTTGCATTCATAACAAATGTGTTTCATGTTAGAACTTGGCATTCAATTTTTTTTTTTTTTTTTTTTTTGAGTTGGAGTCTCTGTCTCCCAGACTGGAGTGCAGTGGCATATTCATGGCCACTGCAGCCTCGACCTGCTGGGCTCAGATGATTCTTCCACCTCAACCTTCCAAATAACTGGAAATACAGGCATGCACTTCTATGCCTGGCTAATTTTTTGATTTATTGTAAAGATTAGGTCTCACCAAGTTGCCCAGGCTGGTCTTGAACTCACGGGCTCAGGCAATACTCTCACCTCAGCCTCCCAAAGTACTGGGATTATAGGTATGAGCCACTGTGCCTGAACAATCTTCAATATTTTAAAAGTTGAAAACAAATTATTGTTTTTTGGAATAACACTTGAGTAGGCTTCATTTATTCCCTCACTCAGTCATTCAACAGATACTTATTATGTGCAAACATATGCCAGATATTTGACTACATACAAAACCTAGACAAAATTCTGGAATGCAATGGAGTTTACATTTTAGGTAAGGGAGACAGACAATAAAATAAATTTACAAAATATATGTTACATCAGGAGACAGTTTAAAGTTCTAAATATACACTATTATTAAAATTTTTAATAGTTCTATTAAAATGGACTTTTTGGTATTCTTAAACTGAATATGCTATATGACTATTAATAAAGGGTGCTGAATTAATTTCTCATATATTTGTAAGCTTGTTTCACCTTACAGTGATTTACTCTAGTTGTACAATAGCTGTTAAGTGACAAAGAAAATAAATCCTATAACAATGTTCTGAAAGAATTTTAAAAAGCAAGACATTTTAAAGACTCAAGCAAAATTGTTTTGATTACTAAGGAAATTCCCTGGATGTGAAAAAATCACAAATAGTAACAGCTATTTTTTGTTTATATTTTTGATACTCTTCCCCATGTACAGTTCCTAACAAGTCAAAATTGAATATATTAAGAGAATCCAACTAACAGCACATGAAAATTATGGTAATTTTTAATAATAAGAAAAAAATCCATCAAAAATCTAAATGGATTCACTGGGAGATGACCTAAAGCTGTTTGAATATCTGTTTAAAATGGCCCTGGAGAACATAGTTCCTGTTGTATTAAATGAAGATACTTCATTTGGAAATCGCAGCTTTTAAAGGACAGCACATCTCATGGCCCCCATTTCTAATCTGTGCTTGTTTTATGGATCCCAAACCAAATGTGAACAATTTAATGGCATTTAACGGATTCTTTGTGTGGAAACCCACAGTGGAATAATGCTCAATGCTCATTACTCAGGCTCGTCTGGAATTCCATGTATTTTATATTTGTCTCTATATATAGAAAATACAGGGATCAGCATGCCACAATCACAGTTGCTCAACACAGTGTGCTTTATTTTTTCCTTTTTTGTTTGTTTTTTTTTTTGCCTCACAGACTAGGCTTATTTATTTTTAGGTGAAAGAAAATGACTTTAAATGATAGGAACATCATCCTTTAGTTCTGTTTTTTCCATTACACAAAACATAACTGCACATGCAAAATTACTCTGCCCAGGGGATTGTTATTGGAAAGCTTTCTAAATCCATTGTGAGAAAGCAATCAAGAGGACATATAAATGTGATTGAAAAAAAATCCCAAATTGTTACCTTGGAAGCTACATTTGCAGGACAAATATATGTCTCTACATTTCCATTTATTCTGTAGTTTTTATTTTTTAATTTTAAAGGCATTGGAAACTAATAAATTTATTTTTTCTTCATTAAATTGAAAGTGCAAAGTGCCTGGATTATATCTGATATTTTTCTATTACAATGTGCTTTTTATCAATTTAGTTTTCAAAGAAAATCTTTTATCTTTTATCTCAGAGTAAAGCCAAACAACATTAGTATAACCTATTTGTTAAGAAGTATCACTTTATAGTTACAAAGTTTTTGGTTGTATGGAATTTATTATGATTTGGGGAAAATTAAAACAGATTTTTTTCCCTAATGTATTTTTATTTTCATATTACATATAGTGATTTTATTTTTTATGGGGCAAAGTCCAGTAGGATGAATTAGATCTGAAATGTAAAATTAATAAGATAGACAAGTGGTATCTCATCAAACTAATGAGCTTATATAAAGCAAAAGAAACCATCAAGAGATCAGGGAGGCAGATCACAGAATGGAAAAAAAAAATTGCGAACTGTATATCTGTCAAAGACCTAACATCTAGGATCTACAAGGATCTCAAATGCACAGAAAGGAAAAAAACAAACAGCCCCATTAAAAAGTGGACAAAAGACATGGATAGACACTTCTCAAAAGTAGATATACGGGCAACCAACAGACACATGAAAAAGTGCTCAGCCTCACTCATTGTCAGAGAAATGCAAATCAAAACTGCACTGAGATGCCATCTAACCCCAGTAAGAATAGGCATCATTAATAAAACAAACAACAACAGGTGCTGGTGAGGATGCTGAGAAAAAGGAATGCTTCCACACTGCTGGTGGGAGTGCAGACTAGTGCAACATCTTTGGAAGACAGTGTGGTGATTTCTGAAAGAACTAGAAATTGACCTTCCATATAACCCAGCAATTCCCCGATTGGAAATATACCCAGAGGAACTCAAATTATTCTACAAAAAAGATACCTGCACACGTATGTTTGTTGCAGCTCTATTCACAATAACAAAAACATGGAACCATCCATGCTGCTTGCTGAAGCTGAACTGGATTAAAAAAATGTGGTACATACACACAATGGAATATTATGCAGCCATAAAGAAGGACAAACATATGGACTTCACAGCAACTTGAACGGATTTAACTATCACAGAAACAAAGAACAGAGTACCATATGTTCTCACTCATAAGCAGACCTTGAACAATTATAATACTATAAGTAAGGAATTGGCAGTAGTGGGAAACTGTCAGGGGAGGAGGGGTAGGATGGGCGGTTGAGGGAAACTGCTAGGGGAGGGAGGGGCACATCTCATCAACAAGGATACTTGCATAAACAATGTTTGTATACCTAACCCTTAATTGTACCCCACATCTTTATAATAATAATAATAATAATGATAATAATAAAGAAATGTAAAGTTGTATTCAGTTCTCTTCAAAAATAGCCAAGATAGCGGTCACCTCTAACTTCAGTTCAGAGATGAACAGGGCTTATCTTCTCTGAGAATGGCAGGGGAAGATTTGTATATTTTAAAATATGCAATAGTCATGTAAATCCAATAGAATAGTTTATTTGAAACACATTTTTAGCTTCTCAGTAGAATTTTTAAAAGTTAACTCTTTTATTTCCAGCAGTTTTTGGATAATTCAACATCACTAAGGACTCTGGTTTTCAAGAAGAGGAGAACCCCAACCATTTCACCTGGGGACATTTAGCAATGTCTGGAGACATTTTGTATTGTCAGTTCTAGAAATCATACTAGTATCTAGCAGGCAGAAGATATATCAGAGAGGCCCCCCCAAAAAAACTGAAATGTGTTTATAAAAAATTTTATCTTTATTTTTGCACACTTAAATTCAGTCATCTTCAAAATACTTTCTGTTTGATACCATTCACCCATCAAGATGCCTTTTTTCACGGCATAAAACAGTTTTTGAACTTGTCAATTTCAATGCTTTTTAGTGCTCTTCCATTTTTTGTTTCAGCTCTTCCACATGGGCAAGCCATTTCCCTTTGAGGACTTTTTTTTCCATTCGGGGAAACACAAAAAAGTTTCTGGGGGTGAGATTGGGTGACTAGGGAGGGTTTGGTCAAAAACTCGTGGACACTCAGCACACTGTGGACAAGTACGTTCGTAAATCATACATTATGAATTGTGCAAATACATTTAAAGAATTTCCAAAAGAAAAGAAGAAAGAAAAAAAGAAAAGAAAAGTTTACTGAAGCCAAATGCAACCTCTCTCAAAAATGTTAGCTGGTACACTGATGTCGATGAGTTCCTGGAAAACTTACTTAGCGGAGGAAGCCTGGACTACAAGTAACACTCCCTCCAAAAAACAATTTTGGGTCTTATAAAGAAGGACAAAATTATGAACATCACAGCAACCTGGATAGACTTAGAGTCTATAATACTGAGTGATCTATCACAGAAACAAAGAACTAAGTATCACATATTCTCACTCATAAGCAGACCTTGAACAATTATCATGATACTATAAGAAAAGGATTGGCAGTGATGGGAAACTATTGGGGGAAGATGGGACTGACAGTAGTGGGAATCTGCCAGGGGAGGGGGAGCACACTGAATAATGAACATTTGTATACCTAACCCTGAATTGCACTCCACATCTTTAAAATAAAAAAAAAAATTTTTTAAAATCTGGGTCTTTTGTGTCCTTCCTTGTAGTATACATACAATGTACAGGACAGCCCCCACAACAATCAACTGTCACAAAACATCAGAGAAGTCAAGTCTGAGAAATCTTGGAAAGTAAGAGGATCTTGTTATTGCGACCATGAAGGTCAATTGGAGAGTTCCATAGACTCTGTTTTCTGCATGAACATCTGACAACAATATGCCACGTTTACTTTTACATCAACTACTACAGAAAACTAATTATTAAAAAAAAAACCTGTGTAATTAAGCATAGATTGTTGAACAGTTCAAAATAAAATAATTTTTATTTGATTCTCTTTCCAGTGCATTTTTGTCTTAAATTGAGTCACTATACAAACTCCCAGTCTAACAGTTTTATATTGGGTTAGTTATCAGCAAACCCTAGCATATCATAACAATATTTGACTTTTCTGATTAGAAAATAAGGTTAATCCCTTGGAATTTATTCATGCATATTTGACTATAAATCTTTTTTATGTTTTCAGAATGACTGAAAAAAATCTCATGTAAGAGAAAGAATTTTGCCCAAAGTTTTTCCTGGGAAGAGATTATTTTCTGATAGAATATTATTTAGCACTTAGAAATGTGTCAACGAAATAATAATTATGTGTTTGATAATTATTTTCTATTTCATCTATTGTCAATATGACACTTGTAAAACCATTTCAATTAAGTGGTTAACAAATGTTGCAAGAACTTAAGGAAAATATATAGATGTTGTAAGTTAGGTATTATGGGCAATATTTAAAAAGTAAAATGCAGATTTAGGATTTTTTAAAATTTGAGGTCTCACTCTGTTGCCCAGGCTGAAGTGCAGTGGTACAATCACAGCTCACTGCAGCCTCGACCTCCTGAGTTCAAGCAATCTTTGTACCTCAGTATCATGAGTTGCTGATGTTTTGATTTTTGATAGAGATGAGTCTCACTATATTGCACAGGCTGATCTCAAACTCCTGGGATCTGGCAGTCCTCTTGCCTCAGCCTCCCAGAGTGCTGGCATTACATGAATGAGCCACTGCACCCAACCTCAGAAACTTTTGATGTTATACCTACCATCATCCAAAATATTTAAATTAAAAAATAAAAGTTCTAAATATTCATTCTTTCATTAATCCATCCAATAAATGGTTACCAGAAAATATTCTGACATGTATATTCTGCACATGAGGATACTACAATTGTAAGTATTCCATGCAAGCATGGAATGCAATAGTTTGTTCAATGTTATATATATATATTTTAAATTAGTAGACTAAGGCTTGAATACTCAAGGCTTAATAGATATTTATTGAATTAAAAAATAAATTGATGTATATGACATGACAGGCATTCAGCAGGCACACTGACAGTTTAGAGAATAAAATAATTTACACAGTCAGACATATCAGAAGGCTCTTCATGATGAGATAGCACTTGACCTGGGCTTAATGTATTGAAAAATATTTGGTTGATGCATAGTTTGTAGTGTTTTTGGCTTACCCATGGAATCCAAATGTCACAATGGTTGATTGGTCACTGTTCATCATATTTGCCAATTCTTGGTTTGACTGACATGAATCATCATGGATTAAACCATTTAAATGGTTTTTATCAAAGCCCTGTGGTCTTCCTGAATGTGGAGAGTCACTCAGGTTAAAGTGGCCCTCCTTTAAGAACAAAACCGTTTTCTTGTTCTTTCCCTGATGGCTTTTCCCACGTACACATACAAATTTTTCAAGCCTCCTCCACTGCCTTTACTCCTCTGTTAAACTCAAACAGAAGAAAATGTTGATGTTCATTTGTTTCCACTTGACACTCCATCTTTTTTAATTCACAAATAACACTAACATTCTTCAGATCTGCAAAATACAAGGCGTATTCACAAGCACAACATTGTCACTTGAAACGACAAATGGCAAATGATAAACATTTGCCATGCCAAAAAAAAAAAAAAGCCATGAACTTATGCATCTGCCTAATATATTAAGAACAATGGAAAACTTTGAAAAGTATGAAAGATCTCAGTAAAGAAGATGATAGATTTTCTTTCTGTACAAGTTAGGCTTTAAAAGGAAAGCATCGGTATTGCAATATCAGGTGAACTATTAAAATGTAAGTCTGTGGTTCAAGAGAAAGACTAGGACTCATGATATCAAATGAGGAGGCAGTTACTCAGTGATAAATGAAGGAACTTGAGAATGGAAGAACAGTTGAGTGAAGACGTACAGAGAGGAAATAAAAAGATAAATTTAAAAACTGAATGTTCAAAGCAATTAGGGGCAGATATGGGTCCATCTGTCTCTACTGTGGCATAGTGCCATAAGAACAAAGAGAAAAAATGATTTGTAAAAGGAATTATTGGTTTATATTGAATTACAGTGAATTGAAGTCAAAGAAGATGAGGCTTCAGAAAGGCCACCAGATTTTTTCATTAGAAGGTCAATATTTCATCCATGTACTTCATGTAATAGAGAGAAGTGGGAACAGAGGTCAAGGGGAAATTTCATAAAAGAAATGTGTAAATTTCACTTCTCTTTTTATCATCACTTTCTTGGTTCATGGCCTCATTATATTTTACTTGGGCAACAGCCATAGCCTTCTAAATGGCCTTTCCCTGGCACAATGCCTTTTGTGCACAGCTGCAATGTGAATCTTGTCAAAGCTCAAATTTGAACATATTACTCTCTGGCTCAAAAGCCATCACCGACTCATCATTATTTATGGTCACCAATTTTTGTCCTGGCATTCAAAGCCCTTTATTATCTACTTCCAATCCATTTTTCTTATCTAATTTTTAAAGTTTCACTATAATTTGAATAATTATATAATAGGTGGTCCTCTGAACTTGCTCCAATATTTCTTGTTTCAATGTCTTGTCTCATGTTTTTACTTCATCCATCTTGGAATATCATTATTTACATTTCTGAAGGTCAATATTTCAGGCATCCTTAGGTTAGCCTGATTCTTCTCACTTGAAGACTGTTTTCATTTTCCACTTTGGTGAAGTATCTTTGGAACACCCTCATGGTACTTACATACTTATTTCTTTATTGTATTTATATATTATAGTTGGTATGTAGTTTGTCTGCTCAGTACTCATTCCACACGCTTCTGTTTGTGACAGCCTAGCTTAAATTAGGTCAACCACTCAGGTCATGTCTTTTATATAAGATCGACTCTAGTCTCATGACCATTGTGAATTGTCTTGAGATTCCAGAGAGCAGGACAGTAAAAGTGAGCATCAATTCCTGACATTTTCCTGAAAATATAAAGAATAATGCATTCTCTTTCTGCAGAGGTCCCTAAACTAATAGAATTAAAGCCTAAAACTGCTGAATAAATGAAGAGGATCTGCTTGAAAACCAAGTCAATATTGAGAAAAATGACACTGAAAAGAAATGGGAGATTAAAAGAGGCCAAATATTAATGAAAAAAAATTTGATTCTAAATTCAGGAATACTCTGTCACATAACATCAGAAACTATAACTCACTAGTGTTCTGTGTGAATGACGCTTCCTGGAAATGTGGCAGCCTCATATTTTAGTTATTTGAACCAATACATTTCCATTTTTGTATTAATTCAATTTCATTGAGTACCTGCCATTGTCAATTGCAAATAAACAAGTTAATAAATTTACATATAGCTTTTTAAAATATTTGTTTGACCAGAGAATAAGCTCTGTTATACGGTATTTATTTAATATATTTTGAAGTTAAATGGTTACCAATGAAAGAACAGACCGAGAGCCAAAATCCATTTTTTATCTTGTTCCTAAACCTTAATACAATGATGAAACAGTATAAGCTATGCTTTGGAGAAATGCATATTTCAGGAAAAATTAACCTTGCCAACTATGTCTTTTCAGAAACACAGACTTCCAGGTATCAGAGGTATCTCATAGTGGCAATCAAGCTTGCCTAGAGTAAAGGGAATTTACAAGATCTAAGACATCATACATTGGGCAAGGATTGTGAAAGTCAAGAAACTTGTAATTACAGAAGTTATAACTGTTTAGAGGGGGAGCAGGTGAGGTTTCAATCTTCCAGTAGAATAGGGTTCTATCTACAGGGAAGTCAAGGATCCCCCGGAACTACCCACTGGGAATGCATAGGAGATAAGGGAAACTGCACCCTCCATTAGCTGTAAGGAATGTCATTCGGGAAGATGCAGGAGCACTGGAATCCTTGTCACACCTTTCTCTAGGGGCTGTGATAATGTGGGTGGACATTAGGGGGTCTCTGTGTCACAGGATCTCCAAGACATTCTAGGTGGCTAATAAGGAAGTCATGGCAGTCATGTTACCTGATTGCAACATCTCCAAGTGAAAGAATTTAAGCCGGGGCTCAGGGGGCTATGGGGCCACATTCACCTACAGTGTAGGTCCGCTCTCTGTCTGTGGAGAGTGGACTTATCTTAAATAAATATTTTCTTCTCTCACCTCTTTGTGTGTTGCAATTCTTGGCATTACTCGGATCTCTGGGTTGCCAGTGCGCACCTCCTGCACACTGGCTCTGGCGGTGCTGTGCCTCCTCTCGCCTCTCTATCCATCTCTCCACCCTCACCCTATCCATGCCCTAACATTTTCTGGAGGTTCCACCGAGATCACCAAGATCTCTCTCACTCTCTCTCTCTCTCTCTCTCTCTTTCTAATTTCTTAATTTCTTACCTGGTGACCCTCTGTGGACTGTGTTGGAATCTGGTGGCAACTGAACGCTCTAGCTGAGGCTACACTTTAGTGTGCTGGGAGGTCTCAGGGAAAGACATCAGACTGCTGTGGCCCAATAGGGTGAGGGACTAGGGTTAACTGTTTACTTCCTTCTAGCCAAGATTTCCAAGTTTTCCCATGGACCGAGCTGGATCTCAGGGGACAACTGATGGTCTCTGCCTAGGGCTACTCCCTGAGGAGGCAAGAAGGTCCCCGAAGGAAAGTTCAAACCACAAGTGCC
This sequence comes from Carlito syrichta, assembly GCF_000164805.1. Classification (NCBI taxonomy): domain Eukaryota; kingdom Metazoa; phylum Chordata; class Mammalia; order Primates; family Tarsiidae; genus Carlito; species Carlito syrichta. The sequence goes on from NW_007193849.1 coordinate 301,002, forward strand.
CATGTGGTTGGGAGACAAAATGCTTGACTTTTTTGCTCTTTTCTTCTCTTTCTGGCGAAGTGACTCCACAAAGGACCTTGAAACTCCAACAGCTGCACGGTATGCCTTTCTGCACCTCTGGTGAGTCATCCCTCATTTATCCACATTCACATATTTGAATGTGCGCTCTTGGACCTCCAGGCTTTACTGTATGGATGAGATTCTGGGTCTCTCGGGATTTTCCCACTTTTTCCATCTTGGGAGATTCCTAGCAAGGATCTGGGACACACTTGCCAGAAGTCCTAGTACCAGGCCTTTCAAGTCATGGTGGAGCATAGCATCCCACAAGCTGCAGTGGGCACAGGGACAGGAGGATGCTCTCTCCCTGTGACTCACACCTTTTGTGCTGATTCCTTTGAACCTGTTTGGGATGCCCAGCAGGGGATCTGGATGGGTTAAGGCCCAGAAACAAATTCATGAAACCAAGAGCCCATTCCAACTGTATCCCTGTTTCCTTTTATTACAATACCACTTTGTGGCACTGGCCCTGGCTTTGGCCCAGCTTGCCCCAGCTGACCTTTTCATCTGGCGACCAAGTACAGGGAAATTCCACAATACAAGTTGGGGGATGGCGAAACCTGGCCAGAGGGTGTCTCCCTAGCTCCTAATACCCTTCTGCTGCTTGATTTGTACTTATAAAGAAATGACAAACACCTTGGAATCCCATATATTCCGATCTTTTATCAGTTAGCTTGCCAGTCAGAGAAGAAAAGAGCAAAGAAACCAAGTACTTTGTCTCCCACCCATATGGGTACTGGTGTTCTGAACTTTCCTTCAGGGACCTTCTTGCCTCCCCAGGAAGCAGCCTTAGGCAGAGATCATCAGTTGTCCTCTGAGATCCAGCTCAGTCCATGGGGAAACTCCAAAATCTTGTCTAGAAGGAAGTAAAGAGTTAACCTTAGTCCCTCACCCTATCGGGCCACAGCAGTCTGATGTTTTTCCCTGGGACCTTCCAGCATGCTGATGTATAGCCACAGCCAGAGCTTTCAGTTACCACCAGGTTCCAACACAGTCCATAGAGGGTCACCAGTTAAGAAATCAGAAAGAGAGAAAAAGAGAGAAAGATTTCACTGATCTAGGTGGAACCTCCAAAAAATGTTGGGGCACAGATAGGGTGAGGGTGGATGAATGGATGGAGAGGTGAGGAGAGTCACAGCACTGCCAGAGCTGGTGTGCCAGAGGTGTGCACTGGCAACCCAGAGATCAAAGTAATGTAAAGAATTGCAACACACAAAGAGGCGAGAGAAGAAAAGATTTATTTAAGATAAGATCATTCCCCACAGACAGGAGCGGGCCTACACTCTAGGTGAGTATGCCTCCCATAGCTCCCCGAGCCCCAGCTTCAATCCTTTCATTTAGAGATGTTGCAATCAGGTAGACATGACTGTCATGACTTCCTTATTGACCACCAGGGAATCTCTTAGAGATCCTGTGACACAGAGACCCCTTAATGTCTGCCCACATTATCACAACCCCTAGAAAAAGACATGACAAGGTTTTCAGTGCTCTTGCACCTTCCTGAATGATATTCCTTAGAGCTAATGGAGGGTGCACTTTCCCTTATCTCCTATGCATTCCCAGTGGGTAACTTCAGGGGATCCTTGACTTCCCTGTAGATAGAGCCTATTCTACTGGAAGATTGAAACCCCACCTGCTCCCCCTCTGAGTGGCTATAACTTTTGTAATTACAAATTTCTTGACTTTTACAATCCTTGCCCAATGCATGATATCGTAGGTCTTGTAAATTTCCTTTACTCTAGGCAAGCTTGTTTGCCACTATGAGATACCTCTGATACCTGGAAGTCTGTGTTTCTGAAAACACATAATTGGCAAGGTTAATTTTTCCTAAAGTATGCATTTCTCCAAAACATAGCTTCTACTTTTTCATCATTGTATTAAGGTTTAGGAACAAGATAAACAATGACTTTCAGCTCTTGATCTGTCCTTTCAGCCAATACACTTCATTTCCTATAGTAAATATGTTTATGTGTTATGTTGATGGGTTTTATGATTAATAAGTCAGTGTCAATAGGTTGAAAATTGAGGAATATAAACCACAGAGAAAGGATTTATGTGGTATGTATTGGGCTAGTCATTTAGGGAAAATACCAAAGCTTTATTTGAGAGAAAGACATTTGCTTTTGAAAACTTGAGTTTAAAACTAAAACAATTATGATTCATATTGTATGACTTTTGCTATTTGAATTTATGAATCAATTATAGTTCCTTGTATATGCTATTTTTTTATCACTGGATATTTATATAACCTATAAACTGTGGAGAATATACAGCTCGTTTGATAGAACTGGACCAATAACTGAATCTACCTGTCTATGCATCTATCTGTGTATCTTCCTCAATAACTATAGCTTAAGAGAAATATGAGCTCATTCTCAGTACTTGAGAAACTAAAATATTTTCACACACACACACACACACACACACACACACACACACACACACACACTTAAACTCCAGAGCTGTAATAATGAGACCTGTCAGTGTTTGGTAAGAAGTCTAAAGAAAATAACTGTCATGATCTTTCTTTCCTCTTTAACTTGCTTGCCAATCTAAAAAAAATTTCCAACCCAGATTCCTCCTTGGCTCAGGCTTCATTTCTTTCTCCCATACATGTTTTAAACACATTAGTAAATGTCTCTAATTTATAACAAAGAAGTATGAGATTCTGAAGAGAGTGTTATTGGTTTGAATAAGAACCTTAGAAAATGAAGGAAATACCCTCATGGAAATTGGAACTGGCATCCAATTCCTGAACAAAACCCGAAACCCACAGGTCATAAGAGAGAAGATAGACAAGTGGGACCTTATTAAACTGACAAGCTTCTGCAAGGCCAAAGAAACCATCAAGAGAGCAGGGAGACAGCCTACAGACAGGGAAAAAGTATTTGCCAACACCAGGTCTGACAAAGGCTTAGCATCCTGGATCTACAAGGAACTAAAATGTGCTGAAAAGAAAAAAACAAACAACCCCATTATAAAATGGGCAAAAGATATGAACAGACAATTCACAAAAGCGGACATCCAAGCAGCCAACAAACACATGAAGAAATGTTCAACCTCACTAATCATCAGGGAGATGCAAATCAAAACCACACTGAGATACCACCTAACTCCAGTCAGAATAGCAATTATCAACAACTCAAAAAATAACAGCTGCTGGAGAGGGTGTGGTGAAAAGGGAACACTTCACACTGTTGGTGGGAGTGTAAACTAGTGCAACCTCTGTGGAAAGCAGTGTAGCGATTCCTAAAAGCTCTAAATATCAACCTCCCATATGACCCCGCAATCCCCCTACTGGGAATATACCCTGAAGAACTCAAATCACTCTATAAAAAAGATACCTGCACATGTATGCTTATCGCAGCGTTGTTCACAATAGCAGGGACCTGGAAACAACCAGGCTGCCCATCAAAAGGACTGTATTAAAAAAATGTGGTACATATACATGATGGAATACTATGCAGCCATAAAAAAGAACAAAATCATGAATTTCACAGCAACCTGGATGGAACTAGAGTCTATAATACTGAGTGACCTCTCACAGAAACAAAGATCCAAGTATCACATGTTCCACTCATATAATGGACCTTGAACATCCAATGTAATACTATAAGAAAATGACTGACAGTACTGGGAAACTATGGGGGGGGGAGGGAGATGGGATTAACAGTAGTAAATATCTGTCTGGGGATGGGGAAACACCTCTTATCAACAGGGTGCCTGAATGAAACGTAATTGTACACCTAACCCTTAACTGTACCCCACAAAACCATAATAAAAAATATTGATAATGAAAAAAAAGAAAAAAGCAGTGAAAAGAAGAAGTAAGATTTGAGGAAGAAAGAGCACAGGGAAAAAATTATTTTTCTAGTTTGATGTAGTTGAAAAGAGTGATCATGAGAGTAGGACTCCAAATAATGGGTTTTTAAAATGGCAAAGTGTTTAAGTTAAAACGGACAGAAATGTCTTGAAAGGTTTGGAATACTAGAGAGTAGTATAATGCTTAGGTGTGGAATCATTTTCTCTGATCTTATTAATGAAAAGTCAAATCATTCTTTTTCTGGGATCTTTCCAAGGCAATAATGCCTGGAGATGTGAAGATAAACCAGACGACTTTTTGAAATGCTTCCTTTGATTTATAACTATAAAATGAGTATATATGGACATGAATACACATGTACTCAATTTGAGAAAGAGCAGTGTTCCAGATATGCCTGGGCACAACAATTGTGCACTCCCTGAAGAAACCAGTAGAAAAATCCCTGTAGACAAAAACGTACAACAGAAACTCAGAGTTTCTCAAGATTACTTATACTTATTACTTATACTCGTCACACTTTAGTGAAAATTCTATTTTCAAACCATTAAACTTTCTATATAGTATTCGTTTCTTGGTTAGAAAAAAGAAAAGAGGACAGTATGTTAAATAATGTGATGCAAATTAGTACTATTAGAAACAAACCAGAAACAAGCTTAGTTAACAGGAAGAAGAAAAAATCTAGTATGACTTTTTAATTACTTTTACATAGTTACTAGTCAAACAGAGCAAAACATTTACATTTCTGTTTCTGTGTAATTCTGACTCCAAGAACATACATTGTTTTTAGCAGCTTCAATATGTTCTTTAAAATGAAAGATACATAAATTATATAAGAAAAAATCAATCTATGAGTTCACACTTGGGAAATTTAGCTTCATTCTTGTATATTTATACTCAGTGGGTTTTAAAGCTGTTATTCACTTCACACCTTACTTATGCAGTAGGAAACCAGTTTGAGGCAAATGAATATTATTTCTCTGAGCAATGTAAGCTTAGGAAATCCTAAATGTTGATAATGCAGGTTATGAGAACAGATGGCATAATCTTTATGTAAATACAAAGAAATTTCCTATGATTTTTCAGCAGAGCTTGAGTTAAGGCTAAAGAATATTGCTGAACTGTTATATAAATCACAGCCTTTAAAAAATTTTTTTATTGTATATGTTTTTAGTATGACAAGAGAACATGTATGAGAAGAAGACATAGTCAAGCACAAAATACATGATATTAAGATAAAATTCTGTGGGGGAAATAGTGTTAAAGGAACATTGCAAAATTCTCATCTGTCATAAAGAGGGCGCCCAAGAATTCTGCAAAGGTGAGTGCAAGCCATCAGGTAGCTAGATTCCATTGGATTTGTCTTAAAAGGTGAAATAGCAGTTTATTTTAATATGTCAATATATACAGTATGCTGGGATTTATCTTTTGTAACTGTTTACACACAGAATGAAAAATGTTAGCTACAAGCCTACAAATTTACATTAATGAAGAGTTTTACAAAATTACCTTGGTGGGCACAGGAGCAAAATTTCTTTTTATTTCTCCCTTAAAAAAATATTATAAAGATGTGGGGTACAATTCAGGGTTAGATATACAAACATTGATTATGCAGGTACCCTTGTTGATGAGGTATACCCCTCCTTTCCCTAGTAGTTTCCCTCAACTACCAATCCCACCCCTCCTCCATTGACAGTTTCCCACTACTATCTTTCTTATAATATTATAGTTGTCCAAGTTCCGCTTATAAGTGAGAGCATATGGTACTCTAGTCTTTGTTTCTGTGATAGAACACTGAGTATGAATGACTATAAATCCATCCAAGTTGCTGCAAAGTCCATATGCTTGTCCTTTTTTATGGCTGCATAATATTCCATTGTGTATATGTACCACATTTTTTATCCAGTCCAGCTTCGATGGGCAGCATGGTTGGTTCTATGTTTTTGCTATTGTAAATCACAGCCTTTAACAATAAAGTTAGAAATAATAAAACACTTGTCACAAAGACTCTGTATACTAGAAACAAATCTATAACTACATAATCGTTATAATGAAATTTTTTATCAAATTCTAAAAAGCTTTTCTTAAAATTGCTTCTAAGTACCATATGGTATTAAATATGGTAAGGTTTATATGCAGTATGAGAAAGATATATATTCCTGTATTATATACAAAGGTGTAGTTTACTGTCCCCACTGCTAATTCAATATTCTAGCCCATAGTAATTTTGGTTGGGTGATTTTATAGATAATGTCTATCTCTCTCCAGTAATGCCTCATGCCCCAAATACTTTGTTCTGATATTACAATGGCTTCTCTAACTTTCATTTGATTTGTAAAATCTATATATTTTCCCCACATTTTACTCTCAATTTATATTTGTCCTTATTATTTGAAATGTCTTTATAAACATTATATCATTGGGATAGGATTTTGTCTGTATGGGGTTACTAGAAACAGTTGGATTGATTTCTACTATTTTTTTCTTGGGTTTTCTCATTGTCTTCTCTACCCCCCCTTTACTCGTTTCTGTTGACTGAAGCTGTATTTATATCTTTTCCCTAAACAGTATTAGGATCTTTAAAGATATTAATTTCAATGAGAAACCTTTTGACTTACAAGAGTGTCCAGTATTGTAATTGCATTTTCTATAATCCCAGGAAGTAATTAATTTTATTATATTTGTTTAGTTTTATATTTTAGATTTTCTTTCCTCACCATTGTTTTCTCCATATTAGACCTTTGTTTTGGATTTACTTAAGTAATCTCTAATGTATGATCTGAAAAATTCCCATAGCAAAGTTCTACTGGTTATACCAACTTAGGTTTTAGTTTGCTTTTAATATGCTTTTGTTATTAAAAAATAGTTTGACTGGATGTACGATTTTACATCGTCATTTAAAAAAATTATTTGAGTATATTATTCTGATTTTTCCCGTGGCAACTGAAAATGCCAACTGTCTGATTAATTTTTTTATTTGTGTGTTGAATTTGTCTTTTTGCGTATGGCTTTTTAAAAGATATCCTCTTTATCGTTATTCAGTGGAAAATTTATAGTATAATGTCTTAGTTCACATTTCTTTTGATTAATTATGGGAAAGCTTTGCCACTTCCCTATATCTAATTTATATTTTTGGTCAGTTCTGGAAAAATCATTTATTAGCTCTAGGAATTTTATCTGCCATCCACTCTATTTTTCTCATGTCTTAGTCATTTGGCATTATGGGAAAAATCTTCAGATTTATTTTCTAGTTCACAAATTAAATTCTCACTTCAACTGTGTTTGATCTACTATTTAGTCTATTAAATAATTCTTAATTTCAATTGTCACTTTTTTATTTCTATAAGATCTATGTGATTATTTTTAAAACTCCCAGGATATGTTTTTCAATAGTCTCTTATTCCTTTGTCATATTTTTAATCTCTTCTTTTAATTTTAAGCATATTACATTCTTATTTCATATACTATCTTATGTATTGCTGAATACTGCAGTCTTTATGAGTCTATTTCTGTTTGTTATTATTTCTACTGCTCCTGCTGGGTTGTTTCATTGTTTATTTTATGACTTCTTTGAGCTCAATTTCCATGGGAATTTACCAATAGTAAGACTTTGAGCTCTGTGTTGAAGGTGATTTCTTCCAGGAAGAAGTTGTATTTCCTTCTGCAGGCATCTGGGACACTACCAATCTGGAACTACTTTAACTTCAATTCCAATTTGTAATTAGAAATTCTTAGAGGAAGATTCCTTTCCCCCTCACCTATCCAGAACCAAGGCTGAGACAGTCAATCTTCATAACATCTCCTTTTGGGTCAAGGCATTACATGAAGAAATCCATCTGACTTCTCTTTTTACTTAGGCTATACGCTTTGCTTTCTATTTCACACTTACGTGGACTTTTAAAATAGAAATGTAGTCAAGGAATGGCATATGTCTTAAGGACAGCTGTTGGCTTTAGTTTTTGATGGCCTCTCCAGGGTCATATTTTCTTGTAATTTTGTTCTTTAGGGATTTTCTTCACACTATTGCTAGTTCAGTCATAAGTTTAAGGAGAACTAACAAATGTCATACTCAGCTTTTTAGTTTTCTGGTTTTGAAAGGATTTCTTCAGCTAGTCTGCTTCTACCTGAAGAGGGTATGCCTAGATTAATTCTATATATTTAATACGGACATATAAATTAGCCTAGTTTCACAGTTGGTGCATGGGAACCATCCAGCTTAAGATGTTAACTATCTATTGGTCTGAGTTGAATAGTGTTCCCCCAAAATTCGCATCTACCTGGAACTTGTGACTATGACTTCTTTTGAAATATGGCAATTTTAATGCTATAAAGTTGAGATCATATAGATTGAGGACCTTAGACTCAATATGACTAGTGTTTTTATAAAAGGAGTAGAAAACCCATAGAGACAGAAACACACAGTGGGCATGCCATGTGACAACAAAGGCAGAAATTAGAAAGATGAATCTGCAAGCTAAAAAACCTCAGAGATTGTTGGCAACAACTAAGAGCTAAGAAAAGTTATGGAATAGATTATTCCTCAGAAGCTTCAGAAGCCACCAATTTTTCAGACTCCTAGCTTCCAGAAATACGGGAGAATAAATTTTTGTTGTTTTAAATCAGCAAGTTTCTGATAATTTGTTTTAATATCCCTAGGTTAACAAATACATATTTACTATGGAAACTTCAGATTTTTTCCCAATGCATTCATTCTAAGTTTTATTTGCATCTGTGGATATATATTAATAGTCACTTACTTTATACATATACAGAAGGTATTTTTATACCTAAAATCCTTAAGGATTATTGTATAAACCTTACTTTCATAATATAGTAAAGAAGTGGATCCATACAAAGTTCATAAAATGATGCTTCAAAAGAGAGTGAAAAATCACTTAATCATTTGATATATTAATCACTAGTAGATTATTGAAACACTCTAAGTAACTAAAAATCAGAACTCTTGTGATAACTTTCATAAAAATAAAATAACTAAAGTATTCAATATTGTATTCATAATAGAAAAATGTCCAGATGGAAACAACTTTTGATAATTTTCAAAAAATTCTCAATGGTTATTCAGTCTGTGAGAAATATACATTGATATGTGAGATAATAGATACAGCTTTATATTGCTTTCTTGCTTGAAAAAGTATTCAGATATATTGTTGCTCGAGGTAAATATTGCCTTTAGAATTTAGACATTCAGTATTTGACTCATCCATCAATGTATTTTGAAAGTCCCTTCATCATTCAATATTCCCTTAGTGTTAAATAAAGTGGTATTTATGTGTTCCCTTTAGCAGATTGTGTAGGTGATTTATCAAAAATTAGAAACACACTACTCCAGTAGGATGGTTTTTTTAAAAAAACTAACACTTATTCAAGGTATGTGTGCACACATATGTACCTACACTAGCAACACAAAACAAAACTATAATGTGGATTTTACCAAGTTGTAACCAAGATATTTGGGGAAGAATCATGTAGTTGTAATGTTGAGATAATTCCATAAATTCTCAAGGGTCATTTGTTTTCCTATATTGACATCATTTTCTTCTTAAACACTGTCAACCATCTTTTTAGAATTATAATTACAATCATGTGCTGTATAAGAACATTTTGGCCAACAATGGCTCTATATACAGAGGTGATACCATAAGATTTCAGTGAAGCTTAAAAATTAATATCATATAATGACATTGTAGCTGTCACAATGATGTAGTGCAATGCACTATCATTTCTATGTTTAGACACACAAATACTTAACAATGGTCTCACACTTGCCTACAATATTCAGTACAACATGTTGTACAGGTTTATAGCTTAGGGGCAATATGCTGTACTATATAGCCTATGAGTATGTGTGCAATAGGCTATATCATCTAGGTTTGTGTAGTACACTCTATGATGTTCTCACAGTCAGGATATCATCTAAGGATGCATTTCTCATCACATATCCCTGTTGTTAAGTGACGTATCAATGCATAACCCTAATTGCATTCTATATTTTACTTTACATAAATAATATTTTATATACACATATCTACATGCATATATTTGGATTATATATGATATGGATACACATATATGCACATACATATGTATAAAAACATATGCTAAACACACACATATACTACAACCAAAAAGATACTAAATCATAAGACAGAAAACAAGATTCAATCTCTGATATGAGTAAACCTTATTTAAAGTATGCATTTACATGCCGTTAGATACATACAGTGACTCTCAAGGCTTCAATTGCTGTTTTTTAAAGCATAAATATTCCATGCCATTGGCCATTGTTACCCATTTTTCTTCTACTATATTATACCACTAAAAATATTTAACTGCTTACCATGTCAACAATCCCCATATTATAACACAATTATCAATTCATGATTGATACCTGATTAAGGCCATATAGCAACTTCATCCATGGGGATATCCTTAACTTGCTTGACATATGCTTTTTCCACTGTGCCCATCTGATAACACCTCTCTCTTGAATTCATCCAAATATTTACCACATTTGCACCTGCTCTCAAGCAGCTGAAAGTTGTTAGAGAAGCTACACACCTGTACTGACTATTATCATTTTAAACAAATTACCACAAGTTTTAGCTAAATATTCAAGAATATTTTAAAATTATGCTATATTTTTAATCATGTATTTGTGTCTAGATAATAGATATTACTTATCTTCTTGTCTTTGAAGCTGTTTCTTTACCAAAAGAAAATAAATGCCTGGGAGTTCCAATTTATTTTCTCACCAGCCCAACTGATTTCTACTTTCAGTCAGAAATTAAATTGAATAATAGAAAATAAAGAGATGCAAACTTTTCCAAAACTGAGTGTGACTTATGACTCATATTTACTACAATATTAAGTGACTTTTGTTTGAGAGAAATTATCTTATAATTATTTTGTATTCTCATTCTTACTTATTGTCATATTTCATCCTGCATTTAGAAAACTGAACTTTTAAAGGAGGAAATTTTATATCTTCTGTAATGAACACACAATGTGGTCACATTTTTCTAAAAGATGCAGTGCTGGAGACATTTCGTAACACAAAACCTACATAATTCAATTCAAGACTAAATTCCATTTGAATGCACAGAATGAATATGTGAATGTGTGTGGGTGCATGAGCTCATTTTTTGGAGCAAATAAATTTAAAAGCATTAAGATTTTCCCTTTTAATGTTAATTCTTATTTGTGCAGCATTTTTTATTATAATATATTCTGCAATGTGCTCTCCCCTAAATTAACTAATTAACTACATGGCATATAATGATGCAATTTTTCCATCTTCCATAGTATTTTTCCATCACATCCAACTTCCTCTCTAAGATCATTACACATGAAGCACGGTTTTAGTGGCTTTATTTATTTATTCAAAAATAAATGAGTGCTCATTTGACATTGTTATATGACAACATTTCAAGTTATATAATGATACCAATAGAATAGCACAATAATAAACAGATTCTTTACAGGAGTATTGATACACAAAAGCAACAGCAAGGAAGATCCTGTTGTTCTGTTCTCAGTTGTAGTAATTACACAAGGTGAAGATGTGTAATAGATATTACTAGTTTACAGCTCACTTGGCCTTTGAGATTTAAAATTATTCCAATTCTGGACAGTATTTTTAAACTGAGAGATTTTCAGAATGTGCACACAAAGTGAAATTTATTAATGTCTTAATTGTATAATTAAAATTCATATTATTCTTATTAAGTTCAGTTTATGTTGTTATTATTCATCCATAATAATTTACCTTTCTTTTCATTACTGTTCTCTGAAGTTTCACTGGATTTCTTAAGAACCCTCTCTACACTTAGCAATGTGATTGGGTGAGATTGACCCCAATTCAGTTCTAGGGGAAACACGTAATTAGCTTAAACCCATTCTTTTATATTCTACTCTTAAACAGAATTTGTCTAATGAAAAAATGAAAGGAGATATTTCTGATCTAACTGGGAAAGAGAAGTTTGCAACTTCTTCAGATATGGTGGTGCAAAGAAAAAAGATTTGAACCTGCTGTCATTAACACAATGCCATAGTCCAGTCCAGAAAGTTAATTCACAGATGGGAAGCAGAACCAAGGACAAGAGCAACCAGGTATATTTACATTATTTGTGTAACTAATTCAAAGACTCTTGAAACTAGTTATTCTCCTGAACTTTCAAGAGAGTAATTCCCAGTCTTTTATTTAAATAGATTGCATTAGTCAGAGTTCTTCAGAGAAACACAACTGAGGTAACTGGCTCACAGAATTGCAGAGACTGAGAAGTCCCTTGACCTGCCATCTGCAAGTTGGAGACCCAGGAAAGCAGGTGGTGTAATAGTTCCATTCTGAGTCTGAAGGCCTACTGGTGTTTTCCTAGTTCAAGAGCAAGAGAAGTCCTATATCACAGCTAAAGCAGTCAGACAGGAAGGAAAAGTGTGAATTCCTTCTTCCTCTGCCTCAGTAGGTTAGATGATGCCCTCTTGCATTGGGAAAGGCAATCTACTTTATAGACTTTACTGGACTCAAATGCTATTCTCATCCAATGCTAATCACATCCAGAAACAGCCTCACAGATACACTCAGAAATAATGTTTAATCGGAAATCTGGGCATGCCCTATTCCATTCAAGTTGATGCATAAAATTAACTATCACACATATCACATTATATTTTATATTACTTGCAACTGAAAATACGATATTCTCATTACCAAGTCTTAAAATATTTTTCTGCCTTCATTTGTCTCCATTATAACCTCTATTACAATGCAATAAATGTCTCTTCTATTAAACAACAAATCCTTCATTTTTTTTCTCTGATTTACATTGCTCTCAGCTTCTCAAGTTTTTCGGTTATTTCTTCCCTGAACTACATCATTTTTTTCCCTTTCTAGAATTTGTGTCCCTAAAATATCCCAGCTTAAAATATCCATGAGTTTAAAGCATTCTGGCTTAAACAGTGTCTCCCTGCTGAAAGACTAGTCACTGTAAAACCTTTCCTTGTCCTCACATCATCCCCTCAAATATCATTACATTCTTCTCCTTATGTCATAGCAAATAATAGTGGTATTGTCTACACTGTGACTAATTATTTACTCTTCTTTTCAGAACACCAATCTGGTTCTCATCATTATCTACCTAGAAACACCATTTCCCAAATCTATCCAAATCATCCTCCTCTCTTTTCTCAACTGCTCTTTCAGCATAAACATTGTTCTTTCTCTTACCTTATAGGTTTCTCCTTGGTTAATGCATTTTGTTGTCAGCTGTCTAAATTTTTTTTTTTTTTTTTAGTTGGAGTCTCACTCCGTTACCCAGACTGGAGTGCAGTGGCACGCTCCCGACCACCACAACCTTAACCTGCTGGTCTCCAGCAATCCTTCTGCCTCAGCCTTCCAAGTAGCTGGAACCACAGGTGCACGCTACCACTCCCGGCTAATTTTTTGATTTATTGTAGAGATGAGGTCTCGCCAAGTTGCCCAGGTGGGTCTTGAACCCACGGGCTCAGGCAATCAACCTCCCAAAGCGCTGCAATTACAGGCTGAGCCACCAAGCCCGGCTTGCTGTCTACATTTTAAAACATTTCTGAGATTTCTGGTTCCCCTTCCCTTTCTCACTTTTAATGTTTCCTCTCCTCGATATCCTTCCTCCTCTTTTTTTCCCCTTTCATTAACATGGTGTTTTATAGCAATTTTATGACTACAAATGATGACTATGTCGATGCCTTCAAAATGTACATCTCAATCCAAGACCTTTCCTTTTATCTCCAAATGTATAAGCCTAGTTGTCCATTTGGTATTTATTCTTGCAATGCATATTTATTCAGCATCTATAAATGCTAGACGCGGGCTGGGCTCGGTCGCTCAGCCTGTAATCCCGCGCCTTGGGAGGCGGAGGAGAGTGAATTGCCTGAGCCCGCGGGGTTCGAGACCAGCCTGGGTAACTTGGCAAGACCGCATCTCTACAATAAATCAAAAAATTAGCCAGGCATGGTAGCGCGCGCCTGTAGTTCCAGCTACTTGGAAGGCTGAGGCGGAAGGATCGCCGGAGCCCAACAGGTCGAGGCTGCCACTGCAGTGGCCGGGAGTGTGCCACTGCACTCCAGTCTGGGCGACAGAGTGAGACTCCAACTCAAGAAAAAAAAAAAGAAAGAAAAAAAACTAGACACTCTTTTTGGCGCTTAGGATACACTGCTGAATACAATAAATATCTATAACAGAGGTCAGCAAACTTTTTTGTAGAGGACCAGAGGGTTAAGTATTTTAGGCTTTATAGACTATTTGTTCCCCAGTACAGCTCTGCTGTTGTAGCATGAAAACAGCCAGAGACAAAAGTATAAATGAGTGGGAATGTTTGTGTTCTAATAAAACTAGTTACAAAAACAGGCAGTGGACCATATTTGGCCCATGGGCCATAGTCAATTTACCCTGATCTATAACAACTGTTATTTGAATTGCTCATGGGTATCTCAGACACAAATTCCCATTGCTCTTTGAATTAATTTCAAATGTGTATGATCCAACCCTACTGGAATCCTTTCCGTTTTCTGATTACATCACGGTCTTTCCTGTCTACTGCAGTTTGCATCCACTATTTCTACATCTGGAATATTTTTTCTCCAGCTTTTTAAATGGCTGGTTCCTTCTGTGCCCGTATAAAAGTTCTGTCAATTTTTACCTCTTACGCCAGTTTCTGTTATGTCATTCTATTTTTTTTTGACAGATATCAGAACGTAATTATTAGTTTATTGTCTTTTTTCTTCCTCTAGTATGAAAAATCCTTGAATGCAGAGTCCCAATGTACCACACAATTCCCAACACTACAAAGCATAATGTCTATGAGATAACAAATATTTAATAAATGCATACAATAAATGAATCTATCTTTATTATATATGTTGTAAAGAAAATTGCATTCAAATAGAAACAGTATTCATGTTCTTGAATCTTGCATTTATAATAAAAAATTAGTTTATTTATTAGTTATTAACTTATCAATTCAATAAATATTAACATGTAGGGCAGCATTTCTCAATCTCAGCACTTGACATCTTGGTCTGAATGCTTCTTTTTCTGTGGGGGCTATTCAGTGAAAGGTAGGATGTGTTTAATCTTTACCTGCTCGATAATAGCAGAATACTCTAGTTCTCCCTTCTTTTCCCTTGCCCTGATTTTGAGAAACAAAAAATAAGGTTATGTGAAGTATAGGGTACCATTAGAGTATGTAAAAGAAAAGGAAATTAAACTACATGTAGGGAAAAACTTCCCTTTAAGAAGTTGTTGTAAGCTGAGATATTAGTTTTCTAAAAGAATAGGCTATTTGAAGGACATTAAGTATGGGGAACACAAATGGGAAAAAAAAAAGGAGTGCTTCAGACAGAAGAAGCAGCATGTAAAGGAACAAAGTATGGGCCATTTGAGGAAGTGAAAACAAAATGCCAGTCTTTCTAAAGTATAGAGGGCAATTCATCATACGAAAGCTGGAAAGGTCAGCAGGTGCCAGATCATGTTTATGCAGGTGCACTGCATTAAAGATTTGCAAACTTATTCCACAAAAGCTGTAACAAGGAGAAAAATGATCAGACATCAATTTCAAAAATTCACTCTGGATTATTTGAATGAGATGTATTAGAGCAGGAAAGAGAGCCTGCAAAGTGAACAGAAGAGGGTCTGATGTGGTTTTAGATGCCAGAACACAGTGAAAATGGTGAGAAAGGATAGAAGTGGGTGGATGTGAGAAATTTTTATAAGTGTGAATCAACTGGGTTTAGTTATTAAATGGATATTAGCGGCTGAGGAAAAAAGAATCATGATGTAAGCAACTGGGTGGATGGTGGAATTTAGTTATTTTTAATGTTAGGTCAACATACCCAAACTATAAAGGGAATAACTCAGAGGATATAAATGTGCCTTGAAGGCAGAGGAACATTTAATATTTAATTTGCTCATTTACTTTATTTTCATTCTCTTATAATTCTATATATTCATTATCTATCACTGCCTAACAAAGTACTACAAGTTTAAAACTATGCATAATTATTTTTCATAGTTGGTCAGAAGCCTGGGCATAGCTGAAATGGCTCTTGTAATTCAGGACTATTTACAAGGATAAATCAAAGTATCAACCAGGGTTGGGTCTTACATCAGGGCTCAACTTCAGGAGGATCTACTTTCAACTCTCAGAGGTTGTTGATATTGCTCAATTTCTGTGGGCTGTCGAACTGAAGCTCTCAGTTTCTTATTGGATGTTGATGGAAGTTTGCCCTCAGCTACTTACCTCATAGGCCTTTCCACATGATATCTTGTTTCATCAGAACTAGAGAAGAGATTCTCTGGTAGCAAGTTACCTTGATATAGTTTGGAAGTTTGTTCCCTCCAAATTTCATGTTGAAACGTGATTCCCAATTTTGAAGGTGGGACCTAGTGGGAGGTCTTTGAGTGATGGAGGGAGTTTCCTCATGAATAACTTGGTGTCATTCTCAAAGTAGGTTCTTGTTCTATTTATGTGGTTAAAAGAAATGAATCCATTAATGATTAAATAAAAGAGCCCGAGACCTCTGTTCTCTCTCTTGCTTCCTCTCTTGCCATGTGACATGTTTGTTGCTCTTCTTCTTCCACCATGATTGTGAGCTTTCTGAGCCTCACCAGAAGTAGATGCCAGCACTATCTATGCCTCTTGTAAAGCCTACAGAACCACAAACTTTATCTGTACAATGATCATTTGTATACCTAACACTGAATTATACTCTGCATCTTTAAAAAAAAAATTAAAAAAAATAAATCTCCTTTTTTATAAATCACCCAGTCTCAGGTATTCTTTTATAGCAACTCAAAACAGACTAACATATACCTAATCATGAAAGTGACACATTTTCAGTGTTGTGATTTTTCTCTTGGTTAGGGAAGAGAATTATACAAGACCATGAATACTAGAAGATTGGTATCTTTTGGTGCCATCTTAAAAGTTGATCTACCATATCCTATATGTTTTTTCAAAAATAGAGTTTAAAATAAACATAATGTGAATACACTGGCATTTAGAAGTATTTAGAGTCTAAAATAAATGTTTTACCTAAAATGAGTTATTCTCATCAATAAATTTACATAGATTTTGGAAGCTAATGTATAGCATAGACAAGAAAATGTTTGTGCTATGTGGAACATGCAAGTTAAATGGAAATAATACATTGCTAAAGTGTTTCTTCTGATTATATAAGGGTTTATAGTGTGGGGCAGGACAAAGTAGAGACTGTGGAGAGGGGACCTCATGATAACTGTATAAACTTAAAAGCATACATTGTTTTAAATTTCCTTACAATGCTCATATTATTTCTTTTAAGAAATATCTGATTTTTACTAATCCAACATCTTTTGTCAAGTGTCTTCCTTTACTAACTTCCTGCACATTGTTTGGAATTGATCTGAACAGATTTTAATCAGGTTCATAAAACCCTGTAAATTATAAATTTAATATTTGTCCTATCTATCTCAGAGGACACTTACAATGAATATAGCTCATCTGTAGCGGTAGCAACAAATGTCTATAACTGCTTTATTCCCTCCACAGTGTTCTTGGTAGTTAGAGGGTTTTAAGAGAATTAAACACTTCCAGATCTTTATCTACCTTAATATTGCATCTTGAGATGGTGATATTTTTATTGCATCTTGTGATGGTGATATTGATGTTGTAAGAATCTAAGATTTGAATTTTTTCACTAATGTTTTCCTACCTTAGTTCCAGTTACTGTGTGAATGTTCTAAATATTGTTTCTATCATTCCAAGCATACATTTTTAAACTTTAAAAATAACTTAGTTCTATTTCATAATTCATTTTTGTAATAATTCTTCAAGAAAGGGCTATTATTTTTACATATCAGTTTTCTATGTTCTGTATTATTCCTAAATGTCAGGCCAGCATTGCCAATTTTATGATTTAATTATCTGATCCATGATGTCATATATTTATTATAAATAATGAACAGTACTTCCTTTCATCTAGAGCAAATGTTACTCATGTGGAAATTGGCCAATTTAGATTTTAACAAGAAGGTATGTAAGATAATTTATTAGATTTCTTTTAAATTTGTTCGTGTTCAATAATGTGCAGTGCATACTATTAATATTGTCTGCTATAAATGAGGTCAAAGTAATACAGTCTTCCGTCAGTAAGATAGAAGTCTCAGGTTAATACACTTGGTTTACGCTCTTCTTGAAATTTTTACGTTCCAAGTCTATCTCTCTCCATTTACATTTCTGTGAACTAAATGTTTACAAATCAAATCACCTATTTAAAAACTTTTTTTTTTTTTGCTAGTGTTGAACTGTGCGTGCTGTGTTAATGTAGTATCAAGGGCATCTAGTAAGAAAAAGATGTATTTCAGCATTTTTAACTTGCTGTATCAAACAATAGGAAAAAGGGATGAACACTGAATTTCTATAGGCTATTTGATGGAAAATAATGAGAGATCCAGACCTTCATCACAAAGAGAGAGGGTATGGAGGAAAGGACTTGTAGGGGAGAAGTAGAAACTATCAATTCTAGGGGAGGGGAATGGCAACATTCCCAGTACTGAGAAGGGGACGCTGATTAATTCCTTATAGTAGGACATGAGTCCAGCAGAACACTATCACTGTGGAGTGACAGCAGGACTTCAGTAGAAAGTAGACCCATGGATCATAGTATATATGGGAAGGTGGGTAATACGGGTTTCTGGTCACGGCAAGAATTCCCTGTCAACAGTAAGACAATGAAGAGGTCAACAATTTGGGAACCATCTAAACTTCAATAATAAATCCATCCAACTAGGGGACCTAGTGTCACATACACTAAGATGAGAAAGAGCTTCAGGGCTTTCTCAGGTAACTGATAGAGTAAAGAGAGGGAGAATCAATGAAAGAGGCTGTTTATTTATTTATTGACTATCTGGTAAAAGAGAGCTGGGGTGAGAAGTGGGTAGAATCAAATTTAATTTGATTTAGAAAAATAGTCACTGGAAATTTTATTTCTGTGTCTAAAATTTACAATATCATTTTTATTGAACAATGTTTACATGTATTTTAAAGCTGTAGGAAAATATAAAATGTTTTCTGCCACTAAGGAATATATACGCTAGAGAACATAATAGCAATATATAAAATATATAGTTTTCTATAAAGGTTTTGTTTCATAAGAAACCACTAAATAATACTGAAAATAAATGCTGAAGTAGTTGAAAAGAGAGAAAATACTTAGAACTGATGTGTAAGGAAAATGTCCACAAGTGAGTGGAGGAAATTTTTCTTGTGAATTGGAATCTCACTCTGTTGCCCTGGCTGGAGTGCAGTGGCACACTCATGGCCACTGTAGCTTTGGCCTGCTGGGCTCAGGCAATCCTTCTGACTAGCCTTCCAAGTAGTTAGAACTACAGGCATACACGCCACCATGACTGGCTAATTTTTTGATTTATTGTAGAGATGAGGTCTAGCCAAGTTGCCTGGGTTGGTCTCAGACCCTTGGGCTCAGGCAATCCACTCTCCTCAGTCTCCCAACATTTTGGGATTACAGGTTGAGCCACCGAGTCCGGCTGGAAATGCTGTTTTAAAAAGTGAACCTTCTCCAGGAGTTTCCAGAAATAATTAAAAGGAATGCCATAGTAGAAAAAAAAAGTTTTTGAAGTCAAGTGAGGTGAAGAAGTAATGATACAAGTTGGGCATTAAAGGAAAGTGTGACCCTCCCCCAAAGTGAGTTCTGTTTCCTCTAGGAGAGAAAAGTGGAAAGATACCACTGAGTATTTGCTTACAAACAACAAAGGGTAATAATAAATCTTTAAAAAAATTATTTCCTCTGTTAATTTTGAATTCGAGGAATAGATCATTGATAATTTAAGATTGTTTTCATTTCTATACATATGCAAGGGTTAAAAATGAATCTGAAACAGAGAAAATCTTTTAGATTCTTATTAATTATCAATCGATTTAATTAAGCACTTAATCCAAAGTCTTTTGACTTGACTAAAGATAGTAAAGTGAATTCCACATTCACTTACAAGTTGATTTGATGCATAGATATATTTTTTAAATGAACAACAAACACCTTGTGTGCCAGACTCCTCTGACAATTTGTCTGCCTGTTGGTGAACCATTGTAAAGGAGCTGCCCTGCCTGGGACATCCTTGTTGAATTGTGTCACCTCATGGTTATAATTGTTTAAATGAATCAGGTGCTATCTAAGAGCAATCAATCACCTAGCAACTAAACAGATTACCTCTCTTCCCTTCTCTTTAATTCTAAAAAACACTGGAATTAGTGAGTGTTCAGGGAGAGGCTGAAATAAAATATGGATCAGAGTTACAACATGTTCAAACTCAAGTTATGGGGTGTGCAGATACCTTGATTAAGCTGAGAACAGTCTTCAGAGAGAGAATTTTAATAGATCTTAACACAGAAGAGATCGCAGGAACCTCAGAAGAAAGGAAACACACAGAAAGAAACTAGCATTGCCTTGATAGTTTTTCTAGATTTTGAAGACCTAGCTGTGTTTTATCTTCTTTCATGAATATTTGCCATTTTTATGAGTTAGCCTGAGTTAGCTTGAGTTGTGTTACTTATGACCCCTCCCACAAACACAAAACAAAACAAAACAAAACAAAACACTAGGCATTTGAGCAGAAGTTTACAAAATAAAGATAGATCCAGGAAAAAAATTCAACGATGTCAACAATTTCACATCAGGTTTTTTGTCCAAAATAGATGCCACTTTAATTCAATCATTCTTTTTTCTAGTCTGCTTCTGGATTTGATATTTTTTTTTCCAGGAGTTGAGTTATTTCATTCTTTGGCTGGAGTAGGAAAAAAAAATCATTGGAGAAGTGCTAATGATATCCCTGAGAATCAAGATCTAAGGTGTGTCAAAAACAGGCAGAAACAGAGTACTAGAAAACAGGACATCTTCTCTCTCTCTCCCTCAATCTCATTGTTTCTCCTGCCTCATTCCCTGCCCCACCCTCTGCTTCCTTTCACCTCTCTCTGCATTCCTTCCCTCTAGCTATTCAAACACCTTTTCCTGCATGGTGGTCTGCAGGCAAAATATGTCAACAACATTTTGAATTTATGTATTATCCAATTCACCTAACTGAAAATAGTAAGACTTTTTGAAATTAATTCCCAGAAAAATAGAGGGTGCTGGGTAGATAACATAGAAGGGGTCCAAATACATGAAGACCTGTTTTCATACCCCAGGCCTGAGTGCCTTTATCTCACAAAATTTCATTGCAAAGATTCCTTGTTTATTTGGTAGTTTATTTATGAAATACTAATATGTTACTTGCTAAATTTTAAATGCATTATGAATGCAACCTTATCAAACAGTTTTTGTATATTGCTGAGCTGAATTTTTGAAGGAAGTTATTCTGTTTAATTAATCTTGTTATTATTTGAGCCTAATGCAGTATTTGTAGTAAGAGAAACCAACTAAACATTAAAAATTAGTAACAATTTTAAAATTGGTTAATAATGCTTTCCAGTGAAATTCTACAAAACATACAAGAAGCAACTGATACCAATTCTATTGAAAGTATTCCTGGCAATTGAGAAAGATGGAATTTTCCCCAGATCATTTTACGAAGCTAACATCACATTGATACCCAAACTGGGTAAAGATCCAACAACAAAAAAAGAGAACTACAGGCCAATATCCCTGATGACACAGATGTGAAAATTCTCGACAAGATTCTAGCAAATTGGATCCAAGAACACATCTCAAAAATCATCCACCATGACCCAGTAGGCTTCATCCCCAGGACGCAGGACTGGTTCAACATCCACAAGATCATAAATGTAATCAATTACATCAACAGATGTAAAAACAAGAACAACATAATTATATTATTGGATTCAGAAAAAGCTTTTATAAAATCCATTATCCCTTCTTGATAGAAGCCACCGAACACCTAGGCATAGAAGGAACATACGTCAAAATAGTAGGCGCAATTTACAATAAGCCCACAGTCAGCATATTGCTAAATGAACAGAAACTGAAAGCATTTCCCCTGAAAACTGGAACAAGACAAGTCTGACCACTGTCACCTCTCTTGTTCAATATTGTTTTGGAAGTCCTGACTAGAGCAGTTGGACAGGAGAAAGAAATCAGGGGTATTAATGAAGGAAAGGAGGAAGTTAAGTTATCCTTCTTTGCTGATGATATGATTCTATACCTTGAAAATTCAAGAGACTCTGATAGGAAACTCCTTTCACTGATAGGAAACTTTGGCGAAGTCTCCGCATAAAAAATGAATGTGCAAAAGACAGCTGCATTCTTATACACCAACAGCAAATAGGCAGAGAACCAAATAAAAAGTACAAACCCATTCATTCACAATAGCCACACACACAAAAGAAATGCCTTGACATCTTCCTGACCAGAGAAGTGAAAAGACCTTTATAGTGAAAACTACAATACACTGCTCAAAGAAATCCAAGAAGACACAAATGAGTGGAAAATATTCCATGCTCATGGATAGGAAGAATCAACATTGTTAAGCTGTCCATCCTACCAAGGGCAATCTGCAGATTCAGTGCAATATGCATTAAGTTACCAACATCATTCTTCTCAGACTTGGAAATGACAATACAAAAATTCATATAGAAACATAAACAACCATGAATAGCCAAAACTAGAAACAAAGCAGTAGGTATCAGACTTCCAGACTTCAAACTTTTCTATAAGCCTATAATAATCAAAACAGCCTGGTATTGGTACAAGAACAGGCATATGGACCAGTGGAGCAGGATAGATGTTCCGAAAGCAAAACCTCCATTTCTCAGCCAACTCTCTTCCACAAAGCCTCTACAAACAACCACTGGGGAAAGGAGAACCTATTTAGTAAATGGTGCAGAAAAAACTGACTGATCACATGCAGAAGATTGAAACAGGAACACTACCTATCACCATGCCCCCAAATAACTCTAAATGGATCAAAGATCTGAACGAAAACCTCAAACTATAAGATTCATAGAATATGCAAGAGACGCCCTTACAGAAATCAGAATAGGCATCCAATTCCTGATCAAAACCCCAGATATCAGTGCCATAAGAGATAAGACAGATAGGACCTCATTAAACTGAAAAGCTTCTGCAAAGCAAAAGAAACCATCAAGAGAGTGGGGTGACAGCCCACAGAATGGGTAAAAATATTTGCCAACTGTATATCTGACAAAGACCTAACATCTAGGATCTATAAGAAGCACAAACATTCCAAGAGAAAAAAAAAAACCGAAAAAAAAAAAACCAAACATCTCCAATAAAAAGTGGGCAAACAGACATGAAGAAATGCTCAACCTCACTAATCATCAGGGAGATGCAAATCAAAACCACACTGAGATACCACCTAACTCCAGTCAGAATGGCAATTATCAACAACTCAAAAAATAACAGCTGCTGGAGAGGGTGTGGTGAAAAGGGAACACTTCTACACTGCTGGTGGGAGTGTAAGCTAGTGCAACCTCTGTGGAAAGCAGTGTGGCGATTCCTAAAAGCTCTAAA
>NW_007193849.1:324434-356841 GCF_000164805.1 Carlito syrichta
CGGGGAGGGGATTAACAGTAGCAAATATCTGTCTGGGGCTGGGAAAACACCTCTTATCAACAGGGTGTCTGAATGAAATGTAATTGTACACCTAACCCTTAACTGTACCCCACAAAACTATAATAAAAATACTGATTAATTATTAAAAAAAAAAAAAAAGACATGAATAGATACTTCTCAAAAGAAGATTACCAGCAGCCAATAGAAACACGAAAAAGTGCTCAGCCTCACTAATCATCAGAGAAGTGCAAATCAAAACCACATTGAGATACCACCTAACCCCAGTAAGAATGGCCATGGTTAATAAAACAAGCAACAACAGATGCTGACAAGGATGTGGAGAAAAAGGAACGCTTCTACACTGCTTGTCGGAGTGCAGACTAGTGCAACCTCTTTGGAAGACAGTGTGGTGATTTCTGAAAGAACTAGAAATTGACCTTCCATATGACCCAGCAATTCCCCTATTGGAAATATACCCGGAAGAACCCAAACCATTCTACAAAAAAGATACCTGCACACATATGTTTGTTGCAACTCTAGTCACAATAGCAAAAACATGGAACCAACTGTGCTGCCCATCACAACTTGACTGAATAAAAAAATGTGGTACATATACATGATGGAATATTACACAGCCATAAAGGGCAAGCATATGGACTTTGCAGAAACTTGGATGAATTTAGAGTCTAAAATACTCAGTGATCTATTACAGAAACAAAGAACAGAGTACCACATGTTCTCATTCATAAGCGGATCTTGAACATTTACCATCATACTGTAAGAAAGGGATTGGCAGTAGTGGGATACTGCTGGGGTTGTGGTGGGGTACCTGATTTCAAAAAAAGAGGGGACTAAAAGTGGGACCAAAGGGAGGCACAGACTTTACTTGTACAATGTCCACTTGTATACTTAATCCTGAATTGTACTCCACATCTTTAAAATAAAAAATAAAAATAAGTTAATAGTGTAATTCAAACTGTATAATTATGCTTCTAATCATGCATTTGAAATTGATTCCTTTTTCTTGAAGAGTAGAAGCCTACTCTGGGAACCCAACCTCATGCCTGAGTCGTGCATGTAATTTATGGAAATATTTCTTTGCTTGCCTTGATTTCATAAATTGCTGGTTAGGTTTGTTTGCCCTTGTGCTCTCTCTGCCTCAGACACCACGCCCTCTACTTCCTGTTTTGGCTTTTATCTTGGTTCTTATCTTAAGTCTCAGAGTACTATAAGTTGTTCTTTTCTTTCTAATTCCATGTTTTAGTTAAGATTGATAACTGGTATTGAATAAAATAATCAATCAATCAATGAATCAATGGAAGAGTTTAGATGAGTTATGCCTGTAAAAACAAACTATGATGTTTACAAGTGTGATTTTGTTTAGTAACATTGAGCTTTTGAATTTTTAAATATTTCAGTATACAGAGTAGTAGTTCAGTGTTCTGCCCTATGACATTCACCTCATGACTCAATTATTTTAAGGGAAATGAGCAAATATATGTATATTTGCATAATTTTTTGAATCATAATTTGCTTTTACAGACTTTGATATAGTGCTTGGGACTTAAAAGACCATAAAATTTTCTTTTACAAAAATAATGTAGTAGATATTTTCTTTTATTCTTGCCAACAGACCTCTACTTTTCTTCCCTGTGACAGCTTCTCTCTTCTACTTATGGCATGTGGCTAGTCAAAGCTGTCTGCCAAGGTACATTTGTTTTAATCTATAACTGTTCTCATTACATGTTATCAAATGGATAGGCTTATTAAAATTATAAAAACTTATAAAGTGAAAATACAGATGATTTCCATGTATTGCTTCTTTACCCAGTTTTTAGGAAATACTTTTGGCATTGTCTTTCTTGTTTGAATGCTGAGTTTATAAGTTTGTGCAAAAGTAATTACAGTTTTTGTATTGTTGATATTTGCTGTTTGATATTGAAATACTTTCTTAAATAAATGTGGTCATGTTATACATCATTTTAATGTCCATTTCCCACATTAGTTTTTTGCTAGTGACTTATTACTTGCTGTTTATTTTATATGTATTTTAGACTATGGAAGTGATGTTAGACAAAAAGCAAATTCGAGCAATTTTCTTATTCGAGTTCAAAATGGGTCCTAAAAGCAGCTAGACAACTTGCAATATCAACAATGCATTTGACCCAGGACGTGCTAACGGATGTATAGTGCAGTGGTGGGTTAAGAAATTTTGCAAAAGAAACAAGAGCCTTGAAGGTGAGGAGCGTAGTAGCCAACCATCGGATGTTGACAACAACCAATTGAGAGCAATCATAGAAGCAGATCCTGTTACAACTATAGGAGAAGTTGCTGAAGAACTCAACTCAACCATTCTGAGGTCATTTGGCATTTAAGCTATTGGAAAGGTGAAAAATCTTGATAAGTCAGCCTCATGAGCTGACTGAAAATCAAAAAAAATCATCAGTTCAAAGTGTCACCTTCTTTTATCCCATGTGATAACAATGAACCATTTCTTGATCAGATTGTGATATATGACAAAAAGTGGATTGTAAACAACTGACAATGACCAGATCAATGGTAGGACTAAGAAGAAGTTCCAAAGCACTTCCAAAAGCCAAACTTGAACCAAAAAAAGTTCACGGTCACTGGTGATCTGCTCCTGGTCTGATCTACTACAGCTTTCTGAATCCTGGCAAAATCATTACCTCCAAGAAGTATGCTCAGTACATCAGTCATACACAAAAACTGCAATGCTTGTAGCTAGCATTGGTCAACAGAAAGGGCCCGATTTTTCTCCCTGAAAGAACCTAACCACACATCACACAACCAATGCTTCAAAATTTAAACAAATTGGGCTACGAAGTTTTGCCTCATTTGCCATATTTATATGACCTCTCGCCAACCACCACTTTTTCAAACATCTTGGCAACTTTTTGCAGGAACAATACTACCACAAACACCAGGAAGCAGAAAATGCTTTCCAAGAGTTTATTGAATAATGAACTATGGATTTTTATGCTACAGGAGTAAACAAATTTATTTTTAGTTGACAAAAATATGTTGATTTTAGTGGTTCGTCTTTTGAATAATAAAGATGTGTTTCAGCCTAGTTATAATGATTTAAAATACATAACCTGAAATCACAATTACTTTTTCCTAGTAAAACACCTAGGAGAAAAACAATTTTAATTATGTATCAGAAGTATAGCCCAGGACTAAAAAATGTCTGAGTCTAGGCTTCATTATATCTTAACTCAAGTTTATAGACTACTTAAGCAAGTACAAAAGATATTACAGAAGCAAAATTTTATATCTTAACATATCTACTAGAAATATTATGAAACTAACAAACCAATAGATACAGAAAAAAGTCTGAATTAACTGTTGTTCTGTTAAATTAATAAGAATATTTTGTCTATTTTTATTTTAAAATATATTCAAACTTATTGAAGTTATTCATTTATAATATTAACTCATTTGAATACAGCTCCACCAAAGGATCTCGCAGAATTTCAAACTTTTTAAAAAATACTTTAATTCTAACCTTCCCCTAAATGGCCCCCACAGGAACATAAAACTGAGAGGAAAAGACAAAAATGCAGAACCAAGAATGATACCATGTCTTTTGCTCCAACAATGCCTAGGGTAACTGCTTATCAAATTTGGACTATTTATTCTGGCAAAAAGTGAAGCTCTTGTGAGAATGCATATAGCTTGTGGAGTTTAGCCAAAGTGCCTCTGCTGGTTTTAGTGCTGAGATCCTTATAAATCTAATGACTGTTTTACTACCTAACTGAGCCATGTCAGAAGTGGGCATGTACCCTTATTTCAAATTCCTCTGAGTTCCTATCTACCCACCACCAGCCAAGCATCTCCTAATGTTCCTTTACATTTTTTTAAATGTAGATGTTCCTTATACATAATGGCAGAAAAAAGAAAAAAAATAAGATTTTAATAATTAAAATTGGTTTTAACAAAGGGAAAAATTATGAGATCATCTTAGCTATTTGTAAACTGTAGCTACAGAACTTTCATTTTATTGCTTAGAGGTTATGGGAAGCAGTGAGGGGCATTACATTACCCCTAAAATCAGGTTTGAAAACTTGGAAATTGTCCAAAATGTTCTCCAAACTACCTGTGAAACAGAAAATGGAAAAATATTTTGCTGATATTTCCATCATCTGTTAAAAAAAAAAAGAGAAAGTCCTAGAAGTTTCACTTCTATGGAGATTATAATAATTGTTAATTTTGTGTTATTTCTATTATTTCAGTAACTTGTGGTTCTAATTAGTCACTAATACTTAATATTTTATCACAGATGTGTTGTTTACTGTTAACTTAAATACTACAATATAAAAATATAAGCAATCAAATGATTTTTAGGTGGTGTTTAATAACTAACTAAAAATGAATTAAATTGGATTATTTAACAGATGTAAAGAACTTCTTAGTTAATATTCAATCTCTGTCGATGGGCAGAATTTCATAAAACTTAGAAATAGGCAAATAATAACATGAAGATATAAAGTTAATAGTAATACATGAAAGTCATATAAGAACATTCAAAATAAATTCACTGATTTGCTACAATTTTTACATAGAGAAACTGTAGAGGATGTGAAAGAAATAACTCATATTAGAATATATAACCTGAAATTTTAAAAAATAATTAATGTAATTGGTGGTAAATATTTGTGTACCTTACACAACTGTAATTTGAAGACGGGCTCTTTATAAAATTGTATGGGACATGTGGTCCCACTACAATAGAATAAAGAAAAATACAGTTAATTTTTCTATAACAAGCCACCCTACTTGGTTAAATTGCTAGTTTCCATTTATTGAGTACTAACTATATGCCAGGTAAATGATAATAAATGTGATGCTTAACATGTATTTGTTGTTAGTGGTGAGCTACACTGTGAGCTGAAGAGAAAGCCAGATGTTCTGGAAGAAGATGGAGTATGGCACCATTTTTTGGTCAAATTTAATAAAAAGAGCCTTATAAAATGCCTTGATTTGGGATTTTGTGTAAATCTTTGTGGCAGATAATGCTTTTAGATATTTATTGAGAATTCATCTTCCAGAGATTCTTAGTAACCTCTGACTTTTTGGCAACAATTAAATAGCTTAGAAGTTTTCCATTTGCTTTGGAATAAAGAAATATAGCCAAGAATGAAGACATCAAGCTCAGCTTTGTATTTCAATTTAAGTTTTTTTTAAAAACCCATAGAATAAGCAGTAATTCTGAAAACAAGAATTGTAATTGTAAAGTTGGGACATTTTGAGAGAGAAATGCATATTGAGTGTCAAGGGACTCAGAACATTAGAGAACCTAGAATAATGAATTTAGTTAACATCACAAATCAGATAAGGAAAAATCAAATCAAATGCCTTGGCTAGAGAAAAATGTGGTAATATTTTCATCCCCTGACTCTGTAGTTTGAATTTTGAACCAGAGCCTTGAAAACTTTAAATATTCTTGCAGATTTCAATGTAAGTTCTCTTTAAGCAAAATTACCCATGGATGGTACCTGAATTAGGACAAGAACATTCCAATTATTGCTGCTTACTGGTAAACATCATAGACACCATCACTCGTAGTATTTTTTATAATTTTTTTCTTTAGTGATCAAATCTATATCTTTTTAAAAAAAATTATTTTAAAGATGTGGGGTAGAGTTCAGAGTTTGGCATACAAATGTTCATTGTGCAGGTACCCTTGTGGATGAGGTGTGCCCTCCCTTCCCCAGGCAGATTCCCAGTACTGGCAATTCTGCCATTCCCCTCCCCTAGCAGTTTCCCACTACTGCCAATGCCAAAATCCTTTTCTTATAGTATTATGATAATTGTTCAAGATCCACTTATGAGTGAGAACATGTAATATTCAGTTCTTTGTTTCTGTGACAGATCACAGAGTATTATAGACTCTAAGCTCATTCAAGTTGCTGTGAAGTTCATAATTTTTTCTTTCTTTATGGTTGTGTAGTATTCTATCATGGATATGTACCACATTTTAAAAATCCAGTCCTTTTTTGATGGGCATCATGGTTAGTTTCATGTTTCTGCTATTGTGAATAATGCTGCAATAAACATGCATGTGTAAGTATCTTTTTCATAGCATGATTTGAGTTCCTCTGGGTGTATTCCCAGTAGGGGAATTGTGGGGTCATTTGGGATGTTGATTATTAGATCTTTTAGGAATTGCCAAGCTGTTTTCCACAGAGGTTGTATTAGTTTACACTCCCACCAACAGTGTAGAAGTGTTCTCTTTTCCCTGTATCCTCTCCAGCATCTGTTGTTTTTTGAGCTATTGACTGTCGTTTGCACATTTATTGTATACCTGAGACTTTGCCAAAGTCTTTTATCAGTGCAAGGAGGTTTTTGACAGATTCTCTTGTATTTTTGAGGTATAGAATCATGTCATCTGCAAAGAGGGATAACTTCACTTCCTCTTTTCCTATTTGGATAACCAAATTCTTTCGACCATCGTGGTCATTTATGTTTCCATATGAATTCCTGTATTGTTGTTTCCAGGTCTGAAGAGAATGCAGCTGGTATTTTAATGGGCATTGCATTAAATCTGTAGATTGCCTGAGTAGGATGGACATCTTAACAATGTGATTCCTCCAATCCATGAGCATGCACTATTTTTTCATTTGTTTGTGTGATCTTTGATTTCTTTGAGTAGTGTTTTGTAGTTTACTTTGTAAAGTTCTTTCACATGTCTAGTTAGGAAGATGCCAAGGTATTTCATTTTTTTTGTGGTTATTGTTAATGGGATTGTATTTCTTTATTTGGGTCTCTGTTTGTTTATTTTTGGCATATGGAAATGTGACTATCTTTTGCAAATTTATTTTATACCCTAAGACATTGCCAAAGTCCTTTTTCAGTGCAAGGGGATTTTGACAGATTCTCTTGGGTATTCAAGGTGTATAATCATATCTGCAAAGAGGAATATCTTGACTTACTATTTTCCTATTTGGATACCCCTGATCTCCTTCTCTTGTTTGATTGCTCTAGCCAGGACTTTCTAAAACTGTTGAAAAGGAGGGGTGAGAGTGGGCATTCTTGTCTTGTTCTGGTTTTCAGGGGGAAATGGTTCCAATTTCTGTCTGTTTAGCAGTATGCTGGCTGTGGATTTTCCATAGATGGCTCTTACTATTTTGAGGTATATTACATCTATGCCTAAATGTTCAAGGGTTTTTTATCAAGAAGGGATGCTGAATTCTATCAAAAACTTTTTCCACGTCTAATGATGTAATCATGTGCATTTTGTTTTTTAATCTGTTGATGTATTTAATTACATTTATGGTCTTGCAAATGTTGAACCAGCCCTGCATCCTGGGGATGAAGCCTACTTGGTCATGGCAGATGATTTTTGGGATGTGTTGTTGGATCCGGTTTGCTAGTATCTTGTTCAATATTTTAGCATCTATGTTCAGCAAGGATTTTGACCTGTAGTCCTCTTTGTTTTTTGGATCTACCTGGTTTGGGTATCAATGTGATGTTATCTAAATAAAATGATTTGGTGAGAGTTGCATCTTTCTCAATTGCTTGGAATACTTTCAAAAGGATTGCTATCAATTATCAATTTCTTCTTTTATATTTTGTAGAATTCTGCTGGAAAGCCATTTGGTCCAAGACCTTTTTTTCTTTTTAAGGTAGCTTTCTTATGGTATATTTCTTGTATTGCTATTGGTCTATTTAAGGTCTTGATTTCTTCTTGTTTCAATCTGGGGAAATTGTGTGATGTCAGAAAGTCCTCCATTTCTTTTAGGTTTTCAAGTTTGTTTCCACACAAGTGTACATAATAGACTCTGATAATGTTTTGCATTTCTTTAGGGTCCGTTGTGACTTCATCTTTTGCATTTCTGATTGTGTTTACTTGGGTATTTCCTCTCTTTTTATTGGTCAGTATAGCTGGGGGTCCATCAATCTTGTTTATGCTTTCAAAGAACCAACTTTTTGTTTCATTGATTTTTTTTGTATTATATTTTTGTCTTCTATGTCTCAAATTTGAGCTTTTATTTTGGTGATCTGAATTATTCTGCTGAAGTTAGGGTTTTTGTGGTCTTGCTTTTCTAGCTTCCTTAGGTGATTTGTTAGGCTGTCAAATTGTGATTTTCCCATTTTCTTCTTGTGTGTTCATAGAGATATGAACTCCACTCCTAGTACTGATTTCATGGCATCCCAAAAGTTTTGGTAAGATGTTTATTTATTTTTATTTGTTTCCAGCTATCTTTTAATCTCTGTTTTGATTTCCATTTGATCCAGGTGTTGTTAATCATTGTGATATTGATTGTCCATGTCTTTGTGCGTTTTGGGGGAACATTGTTGGAGTTGATATTTATTTTTATTCCACTGTGGTCTGAGAAGGTGCAGGGCAGTATTTCAATCTTATTGAATTTGGTTATGCTTGATTTATGGCCAAGGATGTGGTTGATCCATGTGTTGATGAGTAGAATGTATTGTTCCATGTGTTGCTTAGTAGAACGTATATTCCATGTTTGTTGAGTGGAGTGTTCTGTAAGTGTCAATTAAGTCCATTTGGTCAAATGTCATGTTGAAGTTCCGGATCTCCTTGTTGATTTTTTTTTGTCTTGATGATCTGTCTAGGGTTGTAAGTAGGGTATTTAGGTCCCCAGTTCTGATAGTGTTAGAGTCAATATCTTTTTCAAGTTTACCTGGGAACTGCTTTATGAAAGTTGGCACTTCTCTGGTAGGTGCATTTATGTTTAAGATGGATATTTCTTGCTGATGGATTCAACATTTTTTATTATTATGTAGTGACCTTCCATATCTTTTTAAATTTTTGATAGCTTAAAGGGTATTTTGTCTGATATTAAGAAAGTGACTCCTGTTTCTTTTGTGTTCCATTTGCCGGAAATTTTGTTCCCCATTCTCTTACTTTGAGTCTGTGAGTGTCTTTTCTGGTAAACTGAGTATCTTGGAGACAAAATATTACTGCCTCATGATATTCTATCTATTTTTCCATTCTGTGTCTTTTCAGTGGTGCTTTTAGTTCATTCACATTCAGGCTAATAATTGAGATGTGAGAGTTTATCCCTGTCATAAGGTTCTTATGAGTTTACTGTTGTTTGTTTATTTGTTTGTTGTCTTTCTTTTGATATTTGGGTTGATTCATATGTGTTTTCAATCTTTTTCCTGCATTCTTGTGAAGAGCATTATCATTCTTTTTTTCCTTTCTTCTGTGTTTAATACTTTGTTTCTTGTAGAGCTGATCTACTTACAGCATAAACTGTTAAGGATTGAATGTCTGGGAAGGATTTTAATTCTCCATCACTGATGAAGCTTACCTTAGCTGGGTAGGTTATTCTTGGCTGAAATTGTTTATCTTTGAGAACTTTGAAGATTGGGCTACAAGCTTTCCTAGCCTGAAGTGTTTCTGTGGATGAATCTCCTACTATTCTAATTGGTCTTACCTGGTAGGTAAACTGACTTTTCTCTCTTGCTGCCTTGAGGATTTTTTCTTTTATACCTACTTTGTGTAGGTGAATTACTATGTGTCTTGGATTTGGTCTTTTTATTTGTTGTCTTGCAGGGGTTCTCTGAACCTTTTGTATTTGAATGATCAAGTCCCTGATGAGATGAGGAAAGCTTTCTTGGATAGTTTCATGGAATGTTCGTTCCGGGATAGTTTCTGTCTCTCTATGTGCATCGGTGATTCCAATTAATCTTAGGTTTGGCCTCCTGAAATAATTGCTCATCTCTTGGTTTTGTTCTGGTTCTGGTTAAGCTTCTTTTCTACGTTTTTAACAGTTTGGGTTAGTTCCATAATTTGGTCCTCAAGCTCTGAGTTTCTTCTACTTCGTTAATTCTGTTTCCCATGCTTATTCATTTGTTATTTATTTCATTCACTGTATTCCTTATTGTTGTTATCTCAGTTATCAACTCCTTCAATCTTTCTTCTTGTCTCTCCTCATTTCTATTTATTCTCTCTATTAATATCTCGATATCTGGGCAGTCATTCTGGGGCCTCTTGGCTGTTTGTGTTCTGAAGTCTGTAATCTTTGTGGTTGACTTCCCTGGGGTCTGTGTGAGACCCCTATTCTTCCTTTCGTTTTTCTGCATTTGTGTAGACTTTCCTCCCCCGCCCCAGCCCTTTTTAAACCTCTTATTGAATTATATTGTTCAGGAATGGGAAGTAGCTTTTACTTCTGTTTGTTCAATTTCCTATTCTTTCTTAGGTAGATTCTCTGGCTTTGTTCAATTCTGAAACTGGACTGGTTTGGGGGGTTGTGTTTTTTGCAGTTTTGAAATTTAACTGATGGGGAGCTGTGGTTCAGAAACTATCTGTAGATCCCATTTTACAATCTGTCCATGCAGTGGGGATACATGCTTACACTCTGAAAGCAAAGTGAAGCAAGAAAAAGGAAAATAATGGAAAAAGGAAAGACAAAGATGAGAGGAAGGTGGAGAGAGAAAGAGTAGAAGAGGGAAAACAGCCAGGTGTACTAAATAACAAATGAATAGAAAAACAAACAAAGACAGAAAAGATTAAAAACAAAAACTTACAATCATGCAAACACACAAACTGACAGAAACTCCCCTATTGATGTACTCTCCCTCAAAAATACCCATATACAAACAGGATGTCTAAAAAAAGCATTAAAGTAACAGAAACAAGGTGTATACAAGTATGTAATCAAAAATGGACAGAAAGAGAGAAGAGGAAAGAAATTAAACAAACAACAACAACAACAAACCAAGTAAAAACAAACAAACAAACAGCAAAAAATAAAAAATAAAACTCACTCTGAGGCAGTTCCTGTAACTTCAGTTTCCTTTCAGCTCTAGTATCCAGCCCCTCCCCTCTGATCTCAGTGAAAGCTGATAGGGTTGTTCTCAGCATGGGTCAAATGCTCCCCGGACTACTGTGGGAGGAGAGTGGGTCAGATCTGGGCTCACCTGGCTTGCTGCCACTGCTGACACGTCTCCCACTCAGATCTGATGTCTGTGCCTGTTCCAACATGGGGAAGGGACCTCTGTCTCTATGAGTCTGATGAGGAGATTACCTCTAGGTCCCAGATTGGAGGCTGGCTGGAACTGGGCATAGCAATGCACATCTCTGCCTGGTCTGGAACAGAGAAAATGGCTCTGGTCAGTGTTTTCTCACCAGTGGCCGGGTTCCTTTCTAGCTTTCCATTACCTGCTCTCTCTACAATCCTGGGGCTCCTGCTGCTCTCCTGTCACAGGTGATGGTGGAGGCCAGGCAGCAGGTGGTGAAGGTCAGCTGTTTTCTGAAGTTTTCCGCTGTCTTCTCAGGAGAGCCCTAGAACAGCAAATGATCCTGTGAGCTGGGGGCTCCAATCTCAGGGTGGTGAGGCACTGTGGTCACCTTCGGAGGAGAATCCCAGGTGCATGAACCCAAGTCCTCCGTCAGACAGACTTTTACTCACCCACCGGCACACATCCACTCATGCAGAGTCTTTATGGACACTTACTTCTGCAGAGACTCTTACAGTACAACTTGTTCCATCACCATCTTGCCGGAAATTCCTGTTATGGTTTTATAACAACATTTTGCTAAGTGCGTTGTCATCACAGAACCCAAGGTATTATGATGTATTTCTTATTTAATTTTGCATCATATGATTGAAATTTTAAAGGCAAAGGAATACTTGCCTTATATAAAGAATAACGCTTATGTTTACAATTTAGAAAGTGAAAAGTTGTTGAAAAGATTCTACAATTTCTTGACATTATTATTGGCTCATTTTCAAATTATTTCTTCCTGTTTTAGTCTCAATATTTAAAAAGTTAATTTGTGCCATTATTTGCATTAGCCCACAGTCTGCTAGAGTTTTTCTTTATCTGAGGTTCAAAGAGTTCATGTGTCAATTTTCATTACCACTGTCATCAGGGAAGCAATATTAGATATCAGTGAATATGCTTTGTTGAATTTCTATCAATCTTAAACTGCAGAAAATAAGCCCAGTTATCCTTAAACTCATGCTGTCAGTCAGAAAATAAGAAAGCAGGATACAAATAACATATGCTTGTAGCATTCTAAAACACACATGTGGTTGACATGCTGAATTATTCATATATATATATATCTTTACCCTCAGAAAAGAAGCAGAATTTGAAAGAATAATGAGACCAAAATGAATCTTAAACATTCAAGTTGTTATAAGAAATCAGAGAAGGGAAATTAAGTTTTTTATTAATGGAGACAGAGTAAATAAAGTATAAGCAATTTGTTATAAATGGCTTTAGACTAAATATGTTTTCCATTGAAAATGAAATTTTTAATGCTTGGTCTATGTATGTAATACAAATATGTATGTATATCACTTCTAAGGGGAAAAATGAACATAATCTATGAATCAAGACTGTCTTTACAAAAGCCTTTTGTAAAAATTGGTTATCAGTTCTGGCCTATTTATAAGTAGAAAAAGAAACTTTATTTTAAAATTAGTTGTCCGTATGCTGTATTTCTCTTATTTTAAAATGAACAGAATATGTTTTAATTATTTAGTTTATTGGCTTTGAGTCATACGTTAACTCTTTGGAATGACAGAATAATAGGTATATGACAAATTTTTATAACAGCACTTAAATATGATCATTAGAAAGTCAGAATTTAAAAAGAATTTCTAACACTGTAAATATTTTTTCTGACTCATTTTGGGTTAGAAAATTCCTATAGATATCCAACTTTAATTTTAGGAGTTTTGTTTAAAATTCAAAATTTTCTTTTGTGGTTAATTTTTTAAAAATAATTTAATGTGTACATTTTGGGTGTGCTTTATGTGAAATCTCTGGAAATGTATAATGTGTGAAGCAATTGAAATAGACCATCACTTTTGCGATAATTAAACATAGAGCTTAATATTTTATTTTTTCCTTTGCTCATATACTAAGTATATTATCTTGCAGGAGATAGTTTTTTTTGATAATATTTATGTTTGAATTCTGAAAGGGTACTCTCTTAATTAAATCAATATCCTGTAGGGTAATTCATGGATTTTTTTTTTTTTAGTGTAAATTCGCTATAGTATTTGTGAGTGGGGGGTGAAAATAGAATGTCCAAATGGCTAGGAGGGCTGGTTGTAAAGTGAGCTTCTTTTGTTCAGACTCTTATCCAGGCAATTAATTGTGTAACTTTTGAAATGATGCTTAATCTCACCAATTCTTCTCACTTCATCTTTAAAATGGATATAGAATTATTTTGAGAGTTAAATAAAGTAATGCATGTAAAAATTTAAATAATGCACAGCAAATATATTCAATAAGTGCTATTTTTTTCTTGGAAAAAAATTATTATTGAGACAAAGTCCTACTAGGTTAGTCTCAAACTCTTGGGCTCAAGCCATCTTCCCATGGCCTCTCAAAGTGTTGGAATTATAGTCATGAGCCACTGCACCTGGCAAGTAAGCACTGTTTATTTGTATTATTGAATAATAATAATAATATTAAGCTCGTGGGAATCTACTGCACTATCAGAAATCATTGTCTCATGGACAAGAAATCTCAGAAGTTAATAAATATATAGAATTTTTCTAGCTAGATAGATGGTAAAGTTAAGCGTTTACTCATTCTTTATTAATTTTTTAACTTGAGCCTTAAGTTAGAATAAAATATATTATATGGTTTAAAGTTTCTGAAAGTTTTACTGTAGATAACCAAACACTCATATTTGAAAGACTATTTGTACTTGCATTTGCATTTCACAAAGTCTGATCTATCTTGAGACATAAAACAGCTGAATGTATTTCCTACAACCCCTCCTATAAATTTCTCTATTTCAAATTATTTTCCATACAGATTGCAAATATTCAAAATTCAATGATTAATACTGTCTCCAAGGAAACGCTGATGTTCAAGATTCACTCTTTCAACCTATATTTGTGGAGCACCCTGTATAACTATATGCAGTGCTCAGGGACAAACATATGGACCTTCAAAAAATGTCCTGAGTTAAAAAGAAAGATTTGAAAAAAATCGGTCTTATGCGTTATGCTCTTAAGTTATTGAAGAGGATGTCTGTCAAAATAAACAAAAATACCTGGAAAATATAAGCAAGTATTTTTTCTATTTTTTAAGATTAAATAATATTGTGTTTTATAGTTAGGTGTTTAAAATAAAATACACAGTCTTTATAGTAAAATAAACTTCTCTGTAATGACGACTTTAGTAGTATCATGAAATCTATGAAAGATTGCTTATTCTGTTATAGAATTCTGCAACTTATGTTTTCATTTGTCCAATTAAATAATATCTGAAACTTTTTGGAAATTTAAAACTAGAAGTAAACTATTTTTTATTCTTGATATTGAGGAAAAATTTTGAATTTTCTTCAACACGTTATTGTACATTGTGTTAGACTGTATATATATTTTTTGAGACTGCATATTTAATGTTTCTTAGAATAATTTTAAGATATTGCTAATACTGGTGGCATAGATCATTAAGTTGTCACAAGTCTAACATCATTTGAAGATAATACAGGCATATCTTGTTTAATTCTCCTTTGCTTTATTGCACTTCACAGATACTGCATTTTTTTCAAGTTGAAGGTTTATGGCAAACTTGCATCAAATAAGTCTGTATGCATTATTTTTCCAACAGCATGTGCTCACTTTATGTCTATGTGTTTCATGGTAACTCTCACAATGTTTCAAGCTTTTTCTATGTCTATTATTATATCCGTTATGATGATGTAATCAGTGATCTTTGATGTTACTACTGCAATCATTTTGGGATACCAAGAAGCCTGCCCACATTAAGAAAGCAAATTTAATTGATAAATTTTACATGCACTTGCTGTTCCACTTATTGGCTTCCTCTCCATCTCTCTTTCTGTTGGCCTCTGTATTTCCTTAGATATCAAAATATTGAAATTAGGCTAGTAACCCTACAATGGTCTCTAAGTGTTCAAGAGAAAAGAAAAGTCATAAGACTCTCACTTTAAAGCAAAGACTAGATATGATTAAAGTTACTGAGAAAGGTGTGTTGAAACATAAGCTTCTTGAACCAAATAATTAGCCAAGTTGTGAAGGCAAAGGTAAAGTTCTTGAAGGACCACAAAAACAAATCACTGTACCAAAAAGACACCTGCACACACACGTTTATTGCTGCACTATTCACAATAGCAAAAACAAGGAACCAATCCTGCTGCCCACTGAAAGTGGTCTAAGTAAGAAAGTGTGGTACATATACACAATGGAGTATTATGCAAATGTAACAAACAAACAAACATACAAACAAACAAAAAACATGGACTTCGCAGCAGCTTGGATGGTGTTGGAGACCATTATACTAAGTGAACTATCACAGAAGCAAAGAACTGAATACTACATGTTCTCACTCATAAGTAGGCCCTGACCACTAGTCACAGTAGTACAAGGATGGGATTGGCAATCTCTAGGCACTGCTAGAGGAGGGAGGGTAGAGGGTGGAGCACACATGACAATACAAAAGGTATTTGGTCTACTATCAGAGGAAGTGAGGGCCAGTTAGCAGCCCAAACTGCACCTGCATGTAGCCTACTCATGTAGTTAATTCTCATTGGTATCCCACATCTTTTTATTTTTTTTTTTAACTGGAGTCTCACTCCATCGCCCAGACTGGAGTGCAGTGGCCGCTCCTGGCCACCGCAGCCTCGACCTGCTGGGCTCCGGGAATCCTTCCGCCTCAGCCTTCCAAGTAACTGGAACTACAGGCGTGCGCTACCACACCTGGCTAGTTTTTTGATTTATTGTAGAGACGAGGTCTCGCCAAGTTGCCCAGGTGGGTCTCGAACCCACGGGCTCAGGCAATCCACTCACCTCAGCCTCCCAAAGCGTGGGATTACAGGCTGAGCCACCGAGCAGGCCGGTATCCCACATCTTTAAAATAAAAAATAAATTAAACAAACAATCAACAACTTCTGAAGAAAATTTAAAGCGCTGCACTAGTGAACGTATGAATGATAGAAAAGTGAACCAACATTATTGCAAATAAAAGAAAAGTTTTAGTGGTCTGGATAGAAGATCAAATTAGCCACAACATTTCCTTAAGCCAAAGCTTAATTCAGAACAAGGCCCTAACTCTCTTCAATTCTGTGAAGGCTGAGAGAAATGAGGAAACTGCAGAAAAAAGACAAGCTAGCAGAGGTGCGGTCATGGGATTTGAGGAAAGAAGCCATCTCCATAGCATTAAGAGTACAAGGGAAAACAGCAAGTGCTGATGTAGAAACTTTGGTAAGATATCTAGGAAGTCTAGCTGGCAAAGATTATCGATGAAGGTGTCCACACTAATCAACAGATTTTCAACATAGAAAAAACAGCTTTTTATCCTAAGAAGATGACATTTAGAACTTTTATAACTAGAGAAGAAGTCAAACCCTGACTTCAAAACTTCAAAGGACAGACTGACTTCCTTATTAGGGCTAATGCAGAAGATGACTTGAAGTCTATCTAATTCTTATTTACCATTCCAAAAATCCTAGGTCCCTTAAGAATTATGTAAATCTGTTCTGCTGGTCTTCTCTACATGGAACAGTAAAGACTGAATGGAAATACATCTATTTAAAGCATGGTTTACTGAGTACTTTAAGCCCATTGTTGAAAACTACTCAAAAAAAAAAAAAAAAAGATTCCTTTCAAAATATTACTGCTCATTGACTATGCACCTAGTCACCTGAGTGCTCTGATGAAGATGTACAGAGAAATGAATATTGTTTTCATGCTTGCTATAGAGCATCCATTCTAAGGACTATGGGTCAAGTAATAATTTGAATTTCAAGTCTTATTACATAAGAAAAACATTTCATAAGACTGCAACAGATAGTGATTCTTCTGATGAATCTGGACAAAGTAAATAGAAAATGTTCAGGAAAGGATTCACTATTCTAGATGTCATTGAGAACATTCAAAATTTATGGGAGGAGATCAAAATAGCAACATTTGCAGATGTTAGGAAGAAGTTGATTCCAACCCTGGTGAATGACTTTAAGGGGTTCAAGACTTCAGTGGAGGAAGCAACTTCAGATATAATAAACATATAAAAAGAACTAGAATTAAAAGTGGAACCTGAAGATGTGACTGAATTGCTGCAATCTCATATTAAAACTTGAATGGACGAGGAGTTACTTTTTTATGGATGAGCAAAAAAAGTGATGTCTTGAGATGGACTCTACACCTGATGAAGATTTATGAACATTGTTGAAATGTTGTTCAAAGATTCAAAGGACAGGCTGACCTCTTTGTTAGAACGAATGCCACTGGTGATTTGAAGTTTAATCTAATGCTCATTTACCATTCCAAAAATGAACAAAGGCCGTGGAATGTTACCTGTACTTAGTTGATAGAACAGTGGCAGGATTTAAGAAGACTGATTCCAATTTTGAATTCAGTCTGCTGTAGAAAACATACTGTCAAACAGCATTGCATGTTACTTAGAAGTCTTTTGTGAATGAAAGAGTCAATGTGACAAACTTCAATGTTGTTTTATTTTTAAAAATTGCTACAGTCACCCTAACAGTAAACAACCACTACACTGATAAGTCAGCAGCCATCAACATGGAAGTAAGACACCCCCACCAGCAAAAAGATTACAACTTGCTGAAAGCTCAGATGATCCATAGTGGTTTTAGCAATATTTTAAAAATTAAGATATGTGCATTGTTTTTCTAGACATAGTACTACTGTACAATTAATAGACTTAGTATAAACATAGCTTTTATATGCACTGCAAAACCAAAAAATGTGTTTACTTGCTTTATGGTGGTATTTGTTTTTATTGCAGTGACCTGGAATCAAACCGGAAATAATTTTGAAGTATGCCTGTAAATATCTGTGAATCTTGATTATTATTATTTTGCTTTTAATAAGTTATTCAACAAAAAGTGTGTGTGTGTTGAAATAAAGTCAAGAGACTATATGCCTTCCTGTTACTATTTTTTAAAATTACTTTTTAAAACTCAAATGTATTTCTTGGGTTCTGTCAGTCATAACTGTTTTGGACTTTCTGTAATTGATGAAGTAATTACTTTTCACGCTTTTAAATTATATGAGCATTTTGTAACTCTTATTCAATTTCCTGCTCTGCATTACACTAAATTATTATACTGATACCAGAAGGGTCCCCAATAACTCTTTCTCCATACTTTAACAAAAGAATCATTATAATTAGGCACATTTAAAAATTTAACTATGTGGAAGTTTTGCATAAACTATAAGTCATAAACATAAGCAGGAATAAAGGTAAACATCTAATAATGGAAAATGTTTATCACATTTCACTACATAGAAAGAATTTCAATACAACTTGTCCATGATTTTTCGGAATTAAACAGAATTTAACCTTCCATTAAAAAAAAGGACTCTTTCAACTGGACCTTAAAATACAATTTATATAATTTTATTGCCTTATATGTTGAAGGTA
Source organism: Carlito syrichta (assembly GCF_000164805.1). Lineage (NCBI taxonomy): Eukaryota > Metazoa > Chordata > Mammalia > Primates > Tarsiidae > Carlito > Carlito syrichta. The sequence continues at coordinate 342,813 of NW_007193849.1, forward strand.
AATATAATAGGAAAAATAATTTTTACAAGAATTAAAATAAAACTCTGATGATGAGGTTTTAGAAACATTTTTTGCTAAATACATTCTTCAGAAGGTATAAAATTAAAGAGTTATTATGTGTTTTTGCAATTTTATATGTTATTGAGCTATTAAGAGACATTAAAAAAACAGATTTATAGGAATTGCACCATAAAAATGAAAGTTATATTAATATAGGTAATATAGAACTAAAAGAAAAAATAAAACAGAATATTAGAATATAAATGTAGATGTAAGAGGTATAATAAATGTCAGTGTTTTAAAATATTAAATACAATGGCACAATTAAAGATGTTGAAGAATTTGAAGGAATATAAAGAAACAAGAAAATATTTTCTACATTTCCTCCCTTATGTCTTGTGCTGTAGGAGACTTGTTATTTTCAATTTTTTTTAATGCTGAAAAATATCTTTCTCTTACCAGTTATACACAGCATCATATCATTTTTCCTTTTTTCTAAAAACATTCTGTCTTTTCACACCATAACAATTGAAATGAAAATATGTGAAAATAGAAGAGCATGCTTCAGACCTCATTTAAGTACAACAACTCTTTGTGCTCAGGAAATGTTTCTAGGGAAGGAGAGGGCTGTTAAAGAGACAGATATCATACAGGCATGTCAATCACATTTAATAGGCAGTGGTGGAAGGTAATCTCCTTCTCCCCATCAGTCTCTAGCAGACTACTAGACAGAACTCATTACTGTGCAAATGAACCTGCCAGATGCTTCAGCCATTTGCCTTACTAGAGGTCACAAAGAGTTGACATCAGTTAAAGCTGGTAAATGTGGTGAGGAAAAAACAAGGAGACAGAGCAGCTCCATAGGTTGAAATAAACAGTACAATATTGACAATAACCTTAAGGGAGTTTAAGAAATCCTTGTGGAATTTTGAAGAAAAAAAGTTTTTATTGAAGCATCTCATATACTTAAAATTATTTTCTCCCATCATTTAATATGTATGAAAATATACATTTAAGTTACCCGATGTAATGGCAACAAAATTTCAGCTCACCATCCTTCAGCATAAATTTCAAAAATGAAAATCTCACTTTCGGCAAGCTACATCTTACTGGGTCAATTGACTGACTTAAAAATATTCAGAAAGCATCATCTTTTTAATACAAATCATTAATTTTAGTCCGATTGACTATTTGTTTTTCTCTTTGAAGAGCTCTGCTAAGTATCATCTTGCTTAATTCTTATAACTGCTCAATGAAATAGGCATCATTATCTTTATATTCCAGTTGAGGAAACTGGAGTTACAAGAAGTTAGAGTTTGCATAAAATCATAAACTTAAAAGCAAAAAAATTGTGATCTGGACTCTTGTGTGTCCAACTCCAAAGTTCAAGCTATTGGAGTCCTATTATTTTTTTCCTGATGGTCTCTAACTTCATAAATTTCTCTTAAATATTTTTCTACTTATATTAGAGTTACTTATTTTTAATAATTTTGTAAGATAGATACTATTTTTCTTTATGATCATCAGAAAGTTAAGGCTTAGGAGTTAATTTACTTGCTCTAGGTTAGTGAGAACTAGATATTTGAATATCTGTGTATGTTTGATTTCTTATTTGATAAACTGCACTACTTCTGTAGCTGACCTTTCAGTTAAGCTCTAGATATAGTATCTGTAGCAGAAACAAGATTAAGGTTAATATTAGATTAAATAAAACGTCTATATAATAGTCTTCCAGGTTTTACTATGCATTCTAAAACAGCTCTAATAATCAGTGATCTAGACTAGCACTTATTCAATAAAGTTTTACATTTCACCATGTCATGAGAAAAATAAGGCTACGGTGAAAAAAGTATTATGGAGAATAACTTGTTCTTTAATCCTTTGCTGATTTTCCTATTTTTACTGTAATCAGGGTTTTATGTCAAAAAATAACTTGCTATAATTTCATGCATCAAAATTGTGTCGAAATATATTTTTCCTGTAAACATTACCTCATTTGCTGATTCATTTCAAATATATAGTTGACTTTTAAAAAATAATTCACAAATATAAACGCATTATCATTTTTATCAAGGAGGGTTTTGGATCATATCAACTAGTTCAAGGCTTTTTTAGCGATAGATAGATAGATAGATAGATAGATAGATAGATAGATAGAGCCTTAAAAGATTGTGTAGTCATCTGTCCCTTATTTCTGTTTTTTTATGTTTTTTGCTCACCTCCCTATTTGCGGTTTTTCTCGGGTAGCTAGGTCATTTTTATTTCCTCAATATTATTTTTGCTGGCTCCCAATTCAGTCTGACTCCCCATGTAGGCCTTTTCTCCAAATCTCAGACTCTTCGGTAAAATGGTTCTGCAATGTCCCTGGCTTCTCTCTTGTTATTATGATCACAGAACAGAGAAACTGAAATGAAACCAATTGTGGCTTTAATTTCTTGCTCTAATAAAACAACGTATTTTGAAAACAATGTTTTCAATTATTTCAATTAAAGTAAAATATTTGTATAATGGAGTGAGTTTAAAATATCATAACTATATCCACTGTACAATGACTGTTGTCTAATAGTGACAAATATTTTGTATTCAATAATACCCTATTGTACAATATAGACAAACAACTGAATGTTGAACTATTTTAGATATTAAGACTATTTTTTAAAGAGAAAAAAATATAAAATTAACTATGAATCTCTAATATACTTTCCTAGTGGACTTTCCATTGTTTCTTTAGCCATGATTCCAAAGTTAAAGTTTCAAAAGAAGAAAGAGCTGAAAATTAAAAAATGAATGTGAGAGGAAAACCGGAAAGATTTTATCTTTGGAAGACAGGGGAAAAAAGAGAATGAGATAGAGACAGAGAGAAAGATCAGAGATATGTTAATCATAACAAATATTCTGGCCCAGAAGGGAACACTGAAAATTAAGAACCAGTGATGTTTCAGCCTTTTAAGGTTTAGAGATGAGGTCCAGATAAGAAATTCAGCATTCTTGTGAGTTTCCTAACCTTTCTCATGCAGTTTGAAATCAGATTGGAAATATGAGTATGCGCTTTCTTGTAATGTATTGCTCCTTCCAGAGTCTATCCAGCTGGACATGCATAGAAGCATGAAAATGAAAAAGAAAACAAACAGAAATAAGCTAACCAAATTTTTAAACCATAGAAAAGGTTCATTTGGCTTTGGGTAAGCATAGGTCACTTCTTTTTCATCTGAATCAATTGTTCCCTTGTTTCTATTAAGAACTCTTTGTTGTTTTTCGTAAATGAGCCTTAATGGAAATAATTCATCATGTCTTCACAAAGAGCTGAGATTATTATTATTTTTTTTCCCTAAGAAATAGTTTAAAGCATCACGACAAAAATGTTGAAGAAAAGGACATGGCTTTAGATTAAGGCATAATGGTTGAAATTGAAAGTAATTAATGAGAACATTCTCACAAATGGTGTGGAGAGCAAAATGAATGAATTATGCTTTATTATAATAGACTCAGGAAACCTTTGAAGGCCAGAAGTCTGACAGAATGATATAAAGGGATCAATGTACAAATTGCAGTATTAGTACTCTGATTCCGTTTTTCTAAAGAGAAACAATATAATTACAGAGCCAATTATCTCAATCTGTAATAATGCACTAAGTGTCTACATGTTCATACTGAAATTTATTTTAAGGTTCAGGGAACAAAACTACATGTTAGGAAATTAAAATTACTGAGAATTTTAATTCAATGTGAAGAACAACAGTTTTAACCTGTGCAAGAGAGGAGGAAAGACTTTATATATAGCAAGAATCTCCCTCAATTAAAAAAAATAAAAAACAATCCCTGTTTATTAAAAGCCCAAATCTTATACAACATATACACAGATATACACACACACATTTTGTCTTTATAAAGTAAAAAAAAAAAACACTTCAGCGCTGGAAAGATTCTCTGATTTATAGAGCTGAAAAGTCTAGAGAAAATTCTGACGGCAGGCATGACCCAATCAGGGCTCTAGCTCCGTTTTTTCTTTTTTGTGTGACTCTCTCTGCAAATGCTCTCTTTCTTAGATTGGCTTAGGTCTCAGCCTTTTTTACTTAGTGTATAGAACGGCCACCACTAGCAACCAGGGTTACATGTGCTCTGGTTCCCATTAAGGATGGAGAGCATCCACTCTGATCACTATCAAATAAATCCCTGGGTTTGGCCAGGGAATATTAGCTCTTGTTTATTGATTTGACTCCTCATTCCTCAACTAAAACTTCAGTGGGGGGGAGGAGGGGAGGCTGTGTTGATTGTAAGATGCCACTGAGGGTCTGTCAATGGAACTTGGTGTAGGTTGAATACCATAAAAATTATGAGATGAGTAACACTGGAGGAAAGCTGATTTAACAAAGGAAAATCTGGATGCTGTTAGAATAAAAGAGAAATAACTGCTGAATGGAAAAGCAATGGCTACTCAATACATTGATACACATTATGAGTATAGAGATAAACTCCATGTATAAGAAAGACCAGTAAAATGGCACTTTCCAAAATAAGACTTTTGTTTCAGTATGTGATGGTTGACTGGATAGTGGTAAATCCAAATTTAATGTCTTACACAAATAACTTATCTTATCAAAGAAACTTAAATCTGTGTATTGTTTGCAGAAAGTAAGGAAAGTCAAGATATCTGAGTTTAGTTATGTAACACCTTTAATAATTTGTCTTCACTGCTATCTTTTCAGTTCTTAGTTCCCAAATCAAATTCTAAGCAACTTCCTCAAGCAAAGCACTTTTAAAAAGAGATTATGCAAGTAAAGTGATACTTTTATTCCCCAAATGATAGCTCATATCTTTATTTAAAATATTCAGATCAACTGTTTTTCTTACATCTATTCAGTATAAAGATTATTTCATTTTAGTCTGTAGGCACTAAATGTCTAAAATATAATTACTATGGTTTCCCAAAGAGTAATCAAACTTCATCTAGATTTGAACTCCTCTTCTATAAAGTTGTAATTTTTTGTAATTTTTGTTTTCTATATGTCTATAACTGTTTTTCTTTTTTATTCCTTTTGCTTTCATTCATTCCTGTATCTATTTATCTTGTACCAGACATTCACTTCTCCATCGTTGAGATATAATAAACAAACTAAATAAAATTCCTCACTTCATTGAATCTAAAGACAATAGAGTATAATATCTCTGATAATAATAGAAGGTATAGAGAAAAATTAAAAAATAAAGGAAAGGAAAGAAATAGGGAGGGAAAATGGTTTTAATGTTAAATAGTGCCATCAGGAGATATCTTAACAGAAGTAAATAGCAAAACTTGTAATGAAGATATCTATGTCCATAAAAGAATTCTAAGCAGAGTGTAAAAGCAGGTATAATGTCCTGAGGCAGGACATGACTAATTTTTCAGGAACAACAAAGAAACAGTGTTTTGGGGGCAGAGTGGTATTAAGCAAGGGGAAGATTTAGTAAGAAATTAATTCAGATAGTATATAGCGGTCAGATTCTCTTTCTCTTCCAGAATCATAAATATAAAAGTATTATCTACTTGATGGATCTTTCTATAAATCATTGTCTTTATTATCTCTGTATTGAGTCGTATTCTTTATTAAGTTTTTACATGCAGGCCCGGGAGCGGTGGCTCAAGCCTGTTATCCCAGCACTTTGGGAGGCCAAGGCGAGAGGATTGCCTGAGCCCAGGTATTTGAGACCAGCCTGGGCAACTTGGTACAATAAATAAATAAATCGCTACAATAAATAAATAAATAAATCGCTGGGTGTGGTAACACGTGCCTGTAGTTCCAGCTAATTGAAAGGCTGGGGCAGAAGGATCACCTGAGTCCAGCAGGTTGAGGCTGTGGTGGTCAGGAGCAACCACTGCACTCCAGTCTGGGTGACAGAGTGAGACTCCAACTCAAAAAAAAAAACAAAAAAAAAAAAAAAAAAAAAAAAGTTTTTACCTGTGGTTACTTTTTTGTCCTTTTTCGTGATTTTTCAAAGAACAATTCCGTTTATTTTCAATTTTCTAACTGAATGACAATAAGCATAAGGATTATCTGTTCCTTCCAGTATAACTTTAGTTTTAGCACCAAGCTTCTGATGCACTGTGCTCTCAATGTTAAGTATTTATGATTAGGTTGCAATTTCATATTTTTTATTCTTTTTTCCCCATACAAATGTTGTTTTACAATAGGACTTATGAATTCTCTGATCTATTAATATTTTAGCTACTTTTTGTTATATCTAATTTATTTGAATGTAGTCAGGCAAAATGAATTGAATTATTACTGCATTTTTGGTATTTGACAGTATTTATGCTGTGCTCATGGGTCTTAAAAGTGGGTTTCAGAACAATGTATATTCCGTCTTTTGGATGTTCACATTTTAATTATATCTGTTTTAGGAAAAATAATGGCATTTCAAAGATATTCATATCCTAATTTCTAGAACCTGTGAACAGGTTACTTTAAATAATAAAAGGGATTTTTGCAGACGTGATTAAGGTTAAAGACCATGAAATGATCCCAGCTGTGCTCAGTGAGAGACCTAGGACAATTAAAGAAGAATTTGAGAGGGGTGCTACTTATCTGACTTTGAAGATGAAACAAGGAATCTATGAGCCAAATCTAGATGGTGAGAAAGGCAAGAGAAAGGATTCACTCCTAGAGCCTCCAAAACGAATGACAGCCTCATCAACACCTTGATTTTTGCTTGGTGAGAACTGTGTTAAACTTCTGACCAACAGAACTATTTAAGATAATAAACTTGCTTTGATTAAGCTACTAAGTTTATAATAAGTTGTTACAGCAGTAATTGAAAACTGATATCTTTTAAGTTCAGTCATTTCTGCTAGGGGAGGGGGAGGCACACCTCAGCAACAAGGGTACCTGCATAATGAACATTTGTATATCTAACCCTGAATTATATCCCACATATTTAAAATAAATAACTTTTTTAAAATGAAAAAAATAAATTCAATTATTTACCTCTTCTAGATTATTATTTATTGTTTTCCCATGATCTATCAATTTATAAAGCCGATTTGATGAATCATTGGTTTTTTAGCATTTTTTTCTATTCCACAAGTTTCTCATGAATATTTATATATTTCAAAGCTATATTGGTATTGAATAATAGTTTAGGGTGTGTATATATTTAATATATATTTAAATATACATTTATATATTTGAATTTATATATATATATTTAACACCTCTCAGAAAAACCTAAATAAGCATATTATTTCAATAGTCTTGGTAAGTATTAAAAAGGGCATATATTAAGCCAAAGATATTCAGACACTGATAATAAGACAAATAAGACATTGATGTTGAAAATATGTTATGTTGTCCAGCAGCAACAGTTCGTGCTTGTAATTCCAGCATTTTGAGAGTCTGAGGCGGGAGGATTGCTTAAGTCCAGGAGGTAGAGACCAGCCTGGGCAACATAGTGAGCCCTTGCCTTTACACAAGGAAAAAAAAAAGAATTGCCAGGCATGACGGTGCTATTCGGGAGGCTGTGGTGGAAGGATCATCTGAGTCCAAGAAGTTGAGGCTACAGTGAGCCATGATCGTGACACTGTACTCCAGCCTGGGCTCCAGAGTGAGACCTCGATTAAAACACAACAAAACAAACTATATATGTATGTCTTATTTGCATCCTGAATATTTACATATATATAAATATATATATATATATATGCATGTATATTTTTTAAATGGATAACACTATGGTAATACTGTGAATAGGAGAAGTAAAGAGTAAAATACTTAAGGCTGAATTCCAGGTTTTTATTCTGAACAAAGTAAAAGTAAAGTAAAAGATGCCGTTTCACTCAATTAAGATATGGAAGCAGTAGTAGTTTTATAATACAATAAATATAACCTTGCAATAGACCTTTACTTTTGCCACTATAAAGCATCTGAGTGCTCAGATTGTTTGAGTGTAAATCCATTAAGGTGTACGTCTGCTGTAATTGTCCTTGAATCTAAAGAAGCAGGACTAGACTTCTGACTCCCAGTCAGGAGGGATCAAAGTCGCAGTGGTGACATCCTAACCTTGGTAGTAGCAGTAGCAGTTATCACTGGTTGGACTTCTCTTGTGATGTGCGTCTGACATTATTTTTTGCTCCCCAGCCAAAATAGGTTCTGGCCAATGTCCAAATCTTTTTTCCAAACTTCCTATCGATTCTATCATACGTCTACAGCCCTTTGCATAAACTATTTTCTTTTCTTAATTCAATCAATTACTGTTCTTCCACATGGTATTCCTATGTTAGCTAACCTTCTTTACAGAACATTAGTAATGCTTTAAAAAGAAAATAAAAATAATTTACAGAGAATTTAACATAAGCTATAGACTAAACTATGTAGAAATAGGAATAATGGCAGGCACTGCAATATCTAATAAATTTAGATCCATCTTGTACTTGAACTATTCTTTAATTATAAATTGAACATATTGGAACTGCATTTAGATAGAGAAACTTATATTTCTATATTATTTATTCACATTTATATTTTTCTAATTGTTTACGAAAAACGAATTAATTTATATTATCTAATTAATTAATGTTTTAAATGCACAAAACATTGATAGTGTCATATTTTAAAATTAAATGAAAATAAATGCTTTATTATAAAATTATATTACTTACAGAAGTAAAATGCAATGAGTAGAGATTTGTTTTCTTTAGCCTTCACCTACACTTTGGAAAGTATAGATGTTTTGTAAAATGTAGAAAAAAATTAAATATTACAAACCCATTACTTAAGCAAAAAATATAATAATTGTAAATATGTTTCTGCATTTTTTTCTATTTTCATGCATATTTGCCTTTGTTTAATATATTCATGAATTTAGAAAATTGTATTAACATTTCATACCCAACAGTTACATAACGCTTTTTTTTTGGGAGGGTCGGAGTCTCATTCTGTCTCCCAGGCTGAAGTGCAGTGGCATGCTCACACTCACTGCAGCCTCAACCTGCTGGGCTCAGGCAATCCTTCTACCTCAGCCTTCCAAGTAACTGGGAACTACAGGCATGTGCCACCATGCTTGACTAATTGATTGATTGATTGACTGGTTGGTTGTAGAGATGAGGTCTCACCAAGTTGCCCAGGCAGGGCTTGAACCCATGGGCTCAGACAATCCTCTCACCTCAGCCTCCCAAAGTGCTGGGATTATAGGCGTGACCCACCGTGCCCGGCCTAGTCTTCTCTTAACTATTAATCTACAGTAATTATTTGCATCTTTAATCTTTGATTTTTGTTATATTATAAATGGTGCTATAATTTTAGATTATTTTTCTATTGTAGATTACCAAAAATGAAAATTATAAGTCAGAGTACACACGGTTTTTGAATTTCTTGAAGCCTCTCTATGAAGCCTCTCTAGTGGTGGGTTTTATTTGTGTTGTTATATTGTTATATTGTTATTGAATGAAAAATGTTCCAAGAAGATAATAACTAAAAATGTGTGTTTATAGCTGTTCCTTAAAGGTGACTCAGGGATTCTTCCATGTAAATCCTAAGGTCACTTTAATATAGATCATAACTAAGCATCTCCTAATGCCAAAAGAGTCTGAAACACAGAGAGTTTGATAATCACTCAAGACTATTGGTTAGTATGTAATCAACAAAATTTGTTCAGGAAACATTTTACAAACCAACATAGGTAAAGATTGAGAATTCGTTTTTAATATATAACGAAAAATGAAAAAATTTGATTTCTCTGTATCCAAGTAACTAGGTTATATTTTAAAAATAAGATTGTTCCCTCATACTTACACTATTAATGTAAATACAGCATCTATGCATAAATTAAGTGTATTCAAGAAAAGAACCTAATTGACAAAAATTTTTTCTTTTATACGATTTTCACTCCTAAATGTTTTTATTTCTTAATTTGCATGGATGTGTAGTAGTTGCATATATTTATGGGGTACATGTGATAGTTCAATAAAAGCATAAAATCTGTATTGATCAAATTAGCATAATTGAGATATCCATCACCTAAAACATTTCTTTCTTTGTGGGAGGAAAATTCCAATTTCACTCTTCTAGTTACTTTGAAATAAACAATGAATTATTAACAATAGTCACTCAATTGCTCTACCAAAAGCTAGATCTTATTCCTTTTAACTGTATTTTTGTACCCATTAATTAACCCCTCTTTGCTCCCGCTCCCTGATCCCTTTTCCAGCCTCATTCTACTCTCTACCTTCATGAGAACAACTTTTTTTTTTTTTTTACCTCCCACATATGAATGAGAATGTGTGGTATTTATCTTTCTCTGCCTGGTTTATGTGGTACATATTCACAATGGAATATTACTCATCCATAAAAAGTAAAATCCTGTCATTTGTAACAATGTGGATGGAACTAAAGGATATTATGTTAAGTGAGATAATTTATTTTATATTTGCAATCAGTTCAGACAGTCTTGCTATAACGAACAACTGTGGAGTAATTGAAATTTGCTGAGGGAGATGCGTTAAAATCATACAAGTGTTAGTGATTAGTAGTGATTATTAAAAAAATCTTCAACAATTGGTTTTCTTGAGCCACAGATGGCAGGGAAGCTTTAAAAAATGTGACGCAGGACAATGTAAAAACTCTCTCTCTCTCTCTCTTTATTTCTCTCTTTTTCTTTTGTATTTTTTTGAGAGGAGGTCCTGCTATCTTGCCCAGGTTGGAAGGCAGTGGCGGTTCGATCATGTCTCACTAACAGCCTCAAACTCCTGGTCTGAAGGACTCCTTCTGCCTCAGCCCCCCACATAGCTGGGACTAGAGGTGTGAACCACCATTCTTAAGAAAGAAAGAGTATTTGTTAGAGCGGAGCTTTATTAGCTATGGCAAAACAAAACAAACAAACAACAATTTCCTAATTTAAAAAATTAGGAATGCATTTTCCACTTATTTTGTAGACATGAAAACAATGGGAATATCTGGTTGTTTGCAAGTTTGTTTATAAGACCTTTCCTTTAATGCAGACTCTACCGTTTTATACATATCTATCTCACCACTGTCAGTGCCTTTCAGCCTAAAACTGCCAGGAACATATCTGTAGTTAAACAGTTGGGTTTATGGGTTTATAATGGTGCAACCAGAGAGAACACTCACAATGGGAACCACTGTGTGTTTTAGTGAGACAGTGTTAGAGAGAATTTCTATAATGAGACATTGGTTGAGTAATTTGGGCAAGAGGAGATTTGCTCTCCATTGGCTTTTATAAGAAAGCAGGACCAATTTTGTGATTGGACATATCAATAAATCTCATTTATAGGGAGGACAGTCCAAAAACAAAGATGAAATAGGTAACACAAGGAGCAGTAATTCATTTACTGAAGGAAATATTTGCTATTTGTAGGTTGCTCAGTGACCTCCTATGAAGTGGATATTTTGTGAGATTGTGTATGTTGTCTGTCTAATGAGAACACAACATGGCTTAGCTGTAAATATCAGATAAATATGTAATAACATTAAGGCTTAGTTGTGGACATTAAATTTATTCCCCACTGTACAGGACGGCTTTTATTTTTCTCCTTTTCACAGTGTTTAATAACAAATAGTATAAAAGAAAGAAAAAAAATGGTGAGGTATTTTTTGGCTTTAAAAAAGCCTCTTTTAGCCGGGCTTGGTGGCTCAGCCTGTAATCCCGCGCCTTTGGGAGGCTGAGGTGAGTGGATTGCCTGAGTCCGCGGGTTCGAGACCCGCCTGGGCAGGCGAGACCTCATCTCTATAATAAAATCAAAAAATCAGCTGGGCATGGTAGCGCATGCCTGTAATTCCGACTACTCGGAAGGCTGAGGCAGAAGGATCGTCGGAGCCCAGCAGGCGAGGCTACGGCCGGGAGCGGCCACTGCACTCCAGTCTGGGTGACCAAGTGAGACTCCGACTCAAAACAACAACAACAACAACAACAACAACAACAACAACAAAAGCCTCTTTTTAGAAAGAACAGTGTGATACTTGGTAGTATTACAGATTTTTGAGAAAATTTTATAATTGCTACATTTTTATTTGGCTAAAATATTAAGCGGAATATTTTTCCAAAGTCAACTACAAGATTTCTTCATTTAAAATTTATAAAAAAATAACTTTTGTTCTCTTTATTTACTATATGGTTATTTAAAAATTATATTCCAACAATTCTTCAGTATCTTTTACCATTGCATATGTACCTAGAGAATTTACCCCAAAGACTCATTAGGAAATTGAGCCAAAGTTATTAAACTGATTTGTTGGTGTATTGGCCTGTATGCAGAGGATTTATAGCTGGAGGAAACAAAACATGAAAAAGGTATAGATTCATTGAAATTAAATAAGAGTAAAAAAGTAGTGTTTGAGCACATTTCTTGGGAAAATTATTATCAGCTCTGACCTGTGGGGAGCCATTATACCTAAGAAATATCAAATGGGTTTTAAAAAAAACTCATCTTTGATTTCACAATATAGAGAATAGTTATAAAGAGTTTTGTTCCTTCAAGCCACATTAGAAGAAGGCAGGGTAAGAAATTTTGCTTTATAAGTGAAAAGTGAAGCCAAAGTAATTCAATTTAATCACTTTGGGATATATTTTATGTGTCCTTTACTTAAAAGCAATGCTTCAGAAATGTTGGTTCTGTGAGGCAAGTGGGTCCAGCCATTTTCAATAATCAGGTTTTCACTGCATTTTAAAAAATTTTGAGACTAGAATTGCAATATTAATTTTACAACAAAGATTTATTATTTAAATTACTAAGGTGTCATGAAAGTGTGGGCTAAATTACATGGAATTATAACCAACTCACTCCAGTCTAACCTGATAGGGCAATATCTCTCTTTAAATTTGTAGAATTGCATTAGAAAGATCTGATACTCTCAGATTAATAAAAATTTACTTTCTTTTTTGAAGTTTTGAATATAAGATGCATTTAATTTTAGACAAAAACATTATTCTTATGTTGTATCAGATTAGTGCCATTTACAGTGACAATTAAATTTGTAAGATTTAGGTAATTTTTCTTCAGAGTTGAAAATTAAAAAATAGTAATAATGAAATACCTAACCAAAAAACTCATGTATTAATAAAGAATAATTAGACTCTCACTGAACAGTTGCCAACATTATTAAAATTTAGTTTGAGTGTTCACTTATTTATCATGAAAATGAAATAGAGTTATTTTCAAAACTGGCCAAGCCTTTTACAGGAGATAGTTCCTTAACATTTTCCCTGTTTTTTTGTTTGACCTGTTTCATCAAAGTCACTATCTTCAGAGCAGCACTGAATGGGCTGCACTTTGTAGCTTGTGCTGCCAGACTGAGATACTAAGCCAGTCACTTAATTCTGAGGTTTATCAATTTAACTGTTTTCTTCCATTGCTTATTACCATTGCTGTTGACAGAACGCTTCTATTGCTGGTGCTATTCAAGGAGAACAAAACAAAACAAAAACAGTTGACTCTGCATTGTGCAAGAGGTGTACTAGGAGCTTTAAAGAGCAACATCCGTGGAAGGGAAGTTGCAGAAGCAAGACTGGACAGAAAGAGAAGTTGAACATGAATAAGGTCTCAAGATGGATGCTGGGATATTCATTCAGAGTTCTCCTAGTGGGGTGAGGGACTTGGCTTTAATATTTCCAGTTTGATCAGGCACTAATCACCGTCTGCCCTAGTTTGGGGATGTGACTTTGTGGAGGGCAGCGCTCCTGAGCGTAGGCAAGTCTCAAAGCTGACAGCACTTCCAGCAGCTGGGAGAATAAATCCTTAATTCCTGAAGGGGAATCTGGGTGGTATTCCACAGAGTATATATTAAATACTAGGCATTCATTCTTTATAAATATTTCTGCACAGATAAGTATTTTTTTTGTCTTTGATCAAAATATCTTCACTAAAAGAAAAAAAGAGCTACTATTCTTCTCTTTTTAAAATTAATTTATTTTTACACCCTCTTTTTTGTTATACATAAGAATATTTATAGCTGGGCTTGGTGGCTCAGCCTGTAATCCCACGCCTTTGGGAGGCTGAGGTGAGTGGATTGCCTGAGCCCGCGGTTCGAGACCCGCCTGGGGC
>NW_007193849.1:356945-369828 GCF_000164805.1 Carlito syrichta
AAAAAAAAAAAAAAAAAAAAAAAAAAAAAAAAAAAAATTTATAATGTATTGACTTTTCTGCTATAGGAATTTAGAGTGTGTATGTTTTTCTACAATTTTTGCATAGGTATTACACTAAAAAACAGCATAAAATTTTCTCAAAATATGCGAATAAGTCAAGTATTTGTGTATTTAAGACATTCCACTTTCCGACTATATCAAACTTTATAGAATTTACATGCTCAGGATTATAGAAGATTACAAAATTATAGAAAGCTAAAGATCAGGTTTTGTGTGATGAAAAAACCTTGATAATCATCATCAACATACAGGAAACTATGAAAAATTTGGAGATATATATTTTCTAATTAAAGTTTTCGAACTGCCAAATTTTTTTGGATTATTTAATGAAAAACAAATGGAAATGCCAGTAATGTATAATCTCCAAACTGCTTATAGAATATTATATAATGACTAGATAGTTACTGATTTCAAAAATAAATACTTAGATTTTTAAATAATCCCTTTACATTTTTAAAATTTTTTTACATGAAATTACCGATGTCTACTGTATTCATGAACAAGAATGATTACTCATTATAAAATGAGGGTATTAGTAAGAGTCTCATAGAATTGCTCTGAGATTCAAATGCATGTAAAGTGCTGAATACCATGCCTGATGCATTGCTACTATTCAATACGTGTTTACGTTTATTTGTATTGTCTTTAATGTAAAATTACAGCATTGCGAAAATAGCTAAAATGCATCAAGTCATTCTGATATATTTAGCTATAACTTGTGTTTTTTAAAGTTTTTATTTTGAAGATGGGTGTTGCAATTTAGGGTTAGGTATACAAATGCTCATTATGTAGGTACCCTTGTTGATGAGGTGTGCCCCCCCCAGCAATTTCCCAAACTGCCAATCTGCAACCCCCCTCCCCCCCCACCACCCCTGGCAGTTTCCAACTACTGTATTAGGCAATAACTTGTAAGGTTCTCATTCTTTAACATTAAAATGTTAGTCCAAAAAGACATTTTAAAGTGCTTCTGTTTACTTTTGGTTTTGGATATGAAAAAATTTCTTAAAATGTATATTTAACTGAATAATTCACTAGTCATATTTTAGGTATAATATTTGTGGTTTTTTTCTAATATAACTGATTTATGTTTCTTTCTTTCTTTCTTTCTTTCTTTCTTTCTTTCTTTCTCTTTCTTTCTCTCTCTCCTTCCTTCCTTCCTTCCTTCTTCTTTTCTTTTCTTTTTTTTTGGGAGGGTCACTTTTTTTTGTTGAGATCACTTGAAATGATGAAGAAGTTTCTTTGTTAATGAAGTTATAGCAAATCTAAAGACATCTTAAAAGACAGGAGTGTTACTTTCTAGCTATGAATATCTGAATTAAAAAAAAATAATTGAGCACATGCCTTTTTTGGTCATTTCCTTTAGACATCAGGAGGAAAAACAAAATCTAAGTAAAATAAATTGTTTATTATGAAAGATAGCTGTTCAGGTCAAATGAATATAGTTTTGAATTATGCACTTCAGCATCAAGAATTGCAAAATATTAGCATCTGTTCCTTTTTTAAAAAATGTAATTTTATTTTAGAATTGTGAGGTACAAATGAGGATTTACTACATTGGTAAATTGCATGTAGGTGGAATCTGGGCTTCTAGCTGGCCCTTGAGCCCCTGACAGTGGATTAGGTACCCAGTGTGTTGCCCCATCTCCCCTTCCCTACCTTTGCTAGCAGTGTCCAGCATGTGCCAATCCCACCCTTGGGCTCGTGTGCAGTGATCAGGGCCCACTTATGGGTGAGTACATGTGATATTCAGTTCTTTGTTTCTGTGATAGTTCTTTTTATCTTTCTTTTTTTTTTTTTTTTTTTGAGTTGGAGTCTCACTCTATCGCCCGGCTAGTTTTTGATTTATTGTAGAGATGAGGGCTTGCTAAGTTGCCCGGGTGGGTCTTGAACCCTCGGGTTCAGGCAATCCACTCACCTCAGCCTCCCAAAGGCGCGGGATTACAGGCTGAGCCGTGGAGGAGCCCGGCTGATAGTTCTTTCAATATGATGGTCTCTAGCTGCATCCATGTAGCAGAGAAGACCATGCTTTTCTTTTTATTTATGGCTGCATACTATTCCTGTGTGTATATATACCACATTTTCTTTAGTCCACTTTCAATGCACATCTGAATCAGTTTTAAATTGTTGCTATTGTGAGTAGTGCTGCAATGAGCATACAGGTGCAGATGAGACAATGGATCCAATGGTATGCCATTTATATTACTTTTAAGTTGGTCTCTACAGTGAGAGTGGGAAGAAAGAATGAATTATGGTATTAGTCAAATGGAAACAGAAAGAGAGAAAAGTGGGGATTACTAAAAGAAAGGAACATAAAATATTCTGTTAAAAGTTTTGTCCTTAGTCAATCCTTTGCATTTCTCCTAGTACCCAAAATGGCTGTCCTCTAATTGTGTTCTTATATTTCCACTTTCACTATCTTTCTCTGCCTTGAGAGGCAGAGCCAGGATACATGGGTATAGAAATAAATTCCATGTGAATACACCAAGAGCACATTCTTAAAGGATGGGTCCAGGCTTACCTAGGGATATTCTTCTTGAAGACTGGAAAGTATAAATCCATGTCATGTACTTTTTTGGGAGGAAGGATTGAGCTGGTTGTATTATAAAAAAGCTGTTTTGCTTGGGATTTCCAATATTTCATAATCTTGTACATATTACTAACACTCTTTTCTCAAAAGTATAGCAGTACTTTGTATTTGGTCTTAGGTCATTTTATTGTGTGTCATTAAATAATGTACAGGAGACCATACATAAATAATAAATAACTTCTAATGTTCTGAGAGTAAGATAGATTGGCTGCTGCAGACTGCATAAAGAAAATACTGTCCCTGAGGAACTAGAAAAATTGGACTTTAGTAAACTAATTTTTTTGTAATTATGATCCTTTCCATTTATTTACAGCCTTTGTTTATAATTTTTTGAAATGTGAACTTGAACTCAGTCTTTAATATTTTTATCATGAATGATGCCTAATTCTCAAAATTCCAGTGACCCTCTCTCAAAAAATATACTTAACAGTGACAATTTTAATATCTAATCACTTCTGCTGAGTAAAACAGCCTCTTGCTTTTGTAAACTACCTCCATGTAGGAAAGTTCTTTTGTTTCAGTCCTGATTTGTTGTCAATGGACAGAAGATGGCGATCTATTTTGTGACTATAATTGATCTTGAATGGGGTCAAATATGATGCTAAATTAACTTGTTAAACTATTCAAGGGGTACATATACCTTGACTACCCTGTTTATGTTCATAAATTGATGTCTTAATGAATTTTCCTCAACATCGTTTCCTCACACAAATTTCCTTGGAGCTTATTATCTGCAACTCCTAATGTGTTTGAAACTGCTTGGAAAGTGGGGATTTTGCAGGTTATGTGGTTATGTAGGATTAGTACTATGCTTTTTGCATTGGGATTTTTTTCCTCCAAGGAACAGGGATGAAAACGTGCTTAAAGATTCCTTTTAGTAAACATTCGTGCCAATAACTTAAAAAAAATAAGATTGAGTCCATAAGAGGATATAAACAAACAATAAAAATAACAAAAGGGCTAATTTATTGCACAATTTATACAAATCAACACCATAAGGACTTGTTCCATTAAGTAAAACTGTGACTTTACCGAAATATTTTGGTATCTTTGTTCAGAAAATAGAAATTTAAACTAAGCTAGAAATAACCAATAGATTTGTTTATTGTTCAGTAATTTACAAATTTTAAAAATCCTTGTAGCTCAACACTTAATATTTGAATTGTTTTATAGTATCCAGCATCTCTTTACATGAGAGAAAACCTATTCGCATTTCACTAAAGTTTCCATTAGGGTTATTATATACTTTTCCATGTCAATATTTCTTGTAATACAGCCAAACTTATGCCTAGAGAATTTCTTATTCACTGAAATAGCTAGACTGAATAGATGCAAAACAAGGAAACGTTTAAGGTACTAGAATTGATCAGATGCTCAGTACAATGCTGAAAAAAAGCATGCAAATCAGAAAGTTTAATAATAGAAATAAAACTTATGTGCACAATGAAACTCTTGGGAAAAACTATAACATGAAAAGGTTTACTATTTTAGCAACTGCTATGGGCTTTGTTATGTTGTCTTCCCCTATTAGTACCACTTAGTGAACCCCCTTAATGACATCTCAGTCTGACCTCATAATTTTTATTTACATTCGGTTATAATAATGTCAAATGTTCAAGATTTTTTTGGGGTGGGGAAGAGGAAGGAAAATGGCCTCACTGATTTCCTCTGTCTTTTCCAGCCTGTGCGTGTTGCCAATGCTTCTTCAGTCATTGGGTAGTAGGGAATGGCAACTCACTTATTTTCTTCAATTTTTCATGGCAAATTTATAAAACATTTCATCTTCTTTTATATTCAGAAGTAGACAAGGTATATTATGCCAAGAAACAGGCTTTTTAAAAACGTGGTCTTGGAAAATTTTGTAACTTTGATCTCAACAGGGTGCTCACTGTCTCCACAATAACCTGCATTCTCTGGCAAGCTTTAGGGACAGGACCATATGTCAATCAGTACCTCATACAAGCCGTACCTTGTAAAACCATTATACTTGGGAAAATTTATAGTGAAGGGAAATGGTTGTTAATAAGTGTAAAACTAGTATGGTAGCCAAATAAAGACAATGCATTTGGAAGTAATTTAAAAGAAAGCACTAAGTCAAAAACCTTAGATTCAAAAGTATTCATTCATTCTTTCATCCAACCATGTCATAGTTTGTTCATTCAACAAATGTTTTTTAAGTTTCTCCTGTATACACACACACATGCACACACGCACAATAGAACACACATATATAGTGAAAAACAAAACAAACGAGCTGTGATGGTAGCATGGAGTTTACAGCATATAGCTATGTCATCAACAAATGACAAGTTTAGAAATGGACAGTGTTGTTTTAGTAGCTCGGTATAAACTCTAAGTATAAAAAAGAGAACAGAATAGAAAAAACACTCTACTAGATGGCTTTGTGAAAAGATCATTTTTCCTGCTGCTGAATAATACTGTCTTGGGGATATACATTTATAATTATTTATTATCTTTGGAAGATCTTCCTGAGAATGTAGAAAAAACTAAATTCATTCACCTTATCTATCTATCAACTATTATCTATGTTTCTGAAAACAAAGTTAAAACAAACCTAGACACTGATTAATATTCTATGAGTAATTTCTATGATATCAGTTTGGGAATATTAAAAAACAATTGGGAACGAGTAACATATTAGACACAGTTAAATATATATATAATCTTTAAACATGTATTTATGCTAAATTGGTTTGTTTTGATGCTTATAAATTTAAAAAACTGTAATACTATAGTAGGCAAAATATGTGAATTCGCTGTTATTTAACATCCTATATATTCTAGATACTTCCATACAAGTACACCATAAGTAAAAAGTTAAATTTACAATAGTGTGTATAATACATTTTTAAGCAATGTTAATGACATTACTATAAATTAAATAAAAATTGAAAAAATCCTACATAGCGGTCAGTGGAGGAAAGAAGCACAGTAGATTCAAAGAAATAATACTCAGAAAACAATGGCATACACTATAAAACCCAGAAAGAAAATAATTGCCAAAATGGAATTATCTATTAAATAAACTTAAATTTCAGGCCAGACTCGGTTACTCAGTTTGTAATCCCAGCACTTTGGGAGGCCAAGGCAAATAAATTGTCTGAACCTGCGGGTTCGAGACCGGCCTGGACAACTTGGCAAGACCTTGTCTCTACAATAAATCAAAAATTAACCAGGCATGGTAGCATGCGCCTGTAGTTCCGGCTTTTTGGAAGGCTGAGGCAGAAGGATCCCTGGAGCCCAGCAGGTCGACGATGAGATGGCCGTGAGTGTGCCACTGCACTCCAGACTGGGCAACAGAGTGAGACTCCAACTACAAAAAAACCCAAAGAAACAAAACCAGAACTTTAATAAAGAATATCATTAAGTGAAAGGAACAAAAGTCTCAAGGAGAATCACAAAAATGTAAAAAAATGAAGGGCAAACATGTATACAAATATAAATAAATATTGCCTTTGCAAATTAATAATAGCATTTCTTGCCACTTGAAATATAAGTATAATAAAAATGCACAAAACGATAAAAATAAAGTGAGTACAATGTAAATGTAGTTTAAAATTTATAAAATAGTATTACTAAGGAGATGATAAACATACATTTGTATTAAAATTTAAGAAATCAGTCATTATAATCTTTAGATACTAAGAATTCAGTAAAAAGAAAACATAATAAGAAAATATTTTTGTTAATTTAAAAGAAGGCAAGAAAGAAGAAATAATTTGTTCATTATAAAGTAATTAAATTTATGTAGGTCAAATAGAAAGCAAATAAGAAAAACTCATATGTTTCAGTAATTATCCTAAGTCAACTAAATAGTCTGTTTAGAATTATAAGATAAATTGTGAAACTACATAAAACATAAAACCCAAATATATGTTGCTAACCAAAGGTAAATTTTAAATATAAGGGCACAGAAAGATTAAAGTGAAAAGAGAAAAATATAAATAACTTAAAACTAATCAATGAAAGGTGTTATAACTATACTAAAACCAGGAAAAAAGTAGAGCTTAGGGCAAGACATTTAAAATACATAAATACAAGCTTTCATAATGATAAAATTGTCCTCCAGGAAGACATAACATTTTTGTGTCTATATGTGTTCATTTTCATGGCTTCAAAAAACAAGAGACAAAAGCCTAACACAACTAAAAGAAGAAATAAGTAAATCCAGAGTCATAGTAGAACATTTTCAATAAATGATAAAAACAAGCAGACAAAAGGATTCAGAGGGTTTGATACCACAATTAACAAACGACCTATTTGACATTATTTCTATGCATATATGTTGTCAAAAATGACAGAATACATAACCTTTACATGGAACGTTTATAGAACACCAATGAATATAGTATATGTAGTATTTATTGACATTATAATTCAGCTTCCCTGAATTTTATAAGGATGCAGTCATTTAGAATGTGTTCAATAATGACAGAAAGATAACTAGAACAATTAGAAGCACAATATGATTCTATCATATAAAAATATGATTCTATCATATATAATTAGGAAAGTTGATTTTTATAATTTCCAAATAGACAAAATTAAATTCAAAATGGAAAACTTTCTATATATAACATTTTCTATTTGACTTGAAAGCATTCAGTGCCTCATAATTAGGCATAGGAGCAGCATGGGACAGTGATTTAGCAGAGGGGATCAGGAAGTCTGGTGGAGATTTGGTCATGACCTCTTGCTGGCCATGTGATCTGGGACAAATTACTTAACCCCAATAAACTCCAGCTTACACATCTATAATATGTGGATAATGATGGTACATACTGCAATTGCCCACCAGTACAGATTAAAATGTTAATACTTTGACTTATTTATGATAGCCATCCTTACTGGAGTTAAGTGGTATCTCATTGTAGTTTTGATTTGCATATCAGCAAGGATTAGTGAGGCTGAGCAATTTTTTCATGCATTTGTTGACCGCTTGTATATTTTCATTTGAAACATGTCTATTCATATCCTTTACCCATTTTTTAATAGGATTATTTGTTTGTTTGTTTTTTCCTTTCAGCTTGTTTGAGTTCCTTGTAGATGCTGGATGTTAGACCTTTGTCAGATACATAATTTGCAAATATTTTTTCCTATTCTGTGGGTTGTCTCTGCACTCTGTTGATGATTTCTTTTGCTGAGCAAAAGCTTTTCTGTTTGATGAGGTCCCACTTGTCTTAGATTTTATGGCATTCACTTCTGGGGATTTGGTTAACAATTCATTGTCTACTCCAATGTGCATAAGTGTTTCCTATGATCTCTTCTAGGATTTTTATAGTTTGAGGTTTTATGTTTAGGTCTTTGGTCCATTTAGTGCTGATTTTTGTATGTGGTGATGTTGGCGCAGGTGCCGAGAAAAGGGAACGCTTCTATACTTTTGGTGAGAGTGCAAGTTAGTTCAACCTCTATGGAAAGCAGTGTGGTGATTCCTAAAAAAACTAAAAATTGACCTTCCATAGGATCCAGCAATCTCTTTTCTGGGAATATACCAGAGGAACATAAATCACTCTACAAATAAATCACCTGCACACACGTGTTTATAGCTGTACTATTCACAATTGCAAAAACATAAAACCAACCCTACTACCCATCAAAAGTAGACTGGATAAAGAAAATGTGGTACATATACACGATGAAGTATTATACAGCCACAAAGAAGAACAAAATCATGGACTTCACAACTAATTGGATGGCATCGGAAACCATCATCCTTTAGTGATCTATCACAGAAACAAAGAACTGAATACTGCATGTTCTCACTCTTAAGTGGGACCTGAACATCAGTCACATGAGCACAAGGGAGGGATGGGCAGTTGCTGGGCACTTCCGGGGAGGAAGGGAGGGAGGGAAGAAGGGAGGGAGGGAGAGAGAAAGGAAGGGAGGGAGGCAGGGAGACAAAGAGAGAAAACACGTAACAACACAAAGGGTACCTGGTTCCAAACCAGGAGAAGTGAGGACCAACTGGAGGCCCAAATTTCACCTGCAGGCAGCCTACTTGTGTAGTTAATCCTTGTCCTCCACATCTCTATAATAAAATAAAATTTAAAAAAAAATTTATGCTGATGAAGTGCTTTGCACAATACAGAAAAATTATTTTCAGAAAATGTAGTGGAGTACAACCCACACATAGTATTTTCCTGTCACTCAGTCCCGCCAATTTCACAGAACGTATTGAACAAGATTTTTTTTTGGAGCTCAGGAGACATATCTTCAGGCATATATTTTGTTTAACAATAGCATTGCAATAATTCTTTAAATCTTCCATCTAATACATTTGTCTTCAGGAAAAGTTACATTCATAAATTCATGACAAAATTTAAATTTTGAACATAATCCATTTGGTAGTAATAACTCTCAAATTATTATATTTTTCTTGTGTCTGAAACAGACATCATGATAGCAAAATAGGTCTAATTGTCCTCTGCTCTTTTGGTCAAAGGTTCAAAACTAAAAGCATTAGAAATGTTCAAAAAAAGCTAAAATTTTGGGGGGGAATGAAAATATTTGACCATGAGTTTTTAAAGTAAGCTCGTTCAAGAATTTTGACTGACTTTATCTATTGACTTATTTTAAAATAGTTTGTATTTGTCTATTACTGTGATATTGAAGGATAGACAGTATACTATAGGAAGGGTTATGAAATCATAGGTATGTCTACTATTTCTCTGCTTCAGAAACTCTGAGATCTGTTAAGAATGAGGTACTTTAAGTGTAACATGATCACTATTCAGACAGTCATTCTATCTCTGTTGACTAAGTAAAATGTGAATGAAATTGAGGAGCTTAAAAGTTTCTAAACAATAAAAATGCCCAGATATGAAAAATTTAACATTTAAATAAATCAGTTTGTTTTCGATTTTTATTGCTGAATAACAATGACCTCAACTTCATTAGCTTAACATGATAGCCATTAACTCACAGTTCCGTGGGAGAAGAGTTCAGGCAGAGCTTGACTGAATTTTCTGCTCAGGGATTTGTAGGCAAAAGTCAAATTGGTAGATGAACTAAGTTCAAGACATGAGGCTCTAGGGAGAATCTGCTTCTAACATCATTCAGAATTTCAGCAGAATTTAGTTCCTTGCGGTTGTAAGACTGAAGCTCTTGACTTCCTCACAAGCTGTTGACAGGCCACTCTTAGTCCCTAATTACCACCTCTTTTTTTTGCCACATGACCTCCACTTTCTTTAAAGCCAACAGATAATTGCTCTTGTGTAGAATTCTTCTCACTTTGAAACTGTGACTTCCCTTATTCTGACCTTAGAAGATTTGGTCAGATTCACGAAATAAACTCTATCAAACTTTCAACTGAGTTAAGACCTTAATTATATATGCAAAATCTCTTTACAGCAGCACCTGTATTAGTGTTTGATTGAATACCTGGGAAGAGGTGCACCAGCTACTGGAAGTCTTGGATGTCATCTTAGAATTTGGCTAAGTTTAAATAATATTCTTAGCTATTCGAATTTACTTTTTAAAACTGTATTTCCTATAAAACCCCTAAAGTAACAGAAATGGAGAAATACTAGTTTAGCCACCAGCAATTAACTATAAAGTCAATCACTTCAATTAATTATCAGAATGGATTTCAGTAATTTTCTCCAGGTTTTAATTGATTTGGTCATTTTTGGTTATTTATGAAATATGCTATTACTTTTTACATGATTTAGCTTAAATCTTACAAAACTGTATTAAAGGCAGACTTACTATATATATACACACAGAAAATTTTACCTATATTGTTCAAAACATGGCCCTTAAATTATCTCCTATCTATCCTTTTTCATTTATCTAACTTGAATAAGATAATAAATTAATCAAACCTGAGGTTATTGTCTGATTATTTAACACCTTTCTTTTCAGTTTTTTTTTTCCTCAAGTAGACAACATAAAGGTAACTAAACAATGGTTAAAATTTTTTTTTTTTTTTTTTGAGTTGGAGTCTCACTCTGTTGTCCAGACTGAAGTGGCCGCTCCCGTCCACTGCAGCCTCAACCTGCTGGGCTCCGGCGAACCTTCTACCTCAGCCTCCCAAGTAGCTGGAACCACAGGCACACGCTACCATGCCCAGCTAATTTTTTTATTTATTGTAGAGATGAGGTCTCGCCAAGTTGCCCAGGTGGGTTTCGAACCCACGGGCTCAGGCAATTCACTCACCTCAGCCTCCCAAAGCACAGGATTACAGGCTGAGCCACAGAGCCCAGCTCTAAATAAAAATTAATTATGTACATTAATTGAATATACTTCAACAAAGAGCCAGCTACATTTTCTCATAAGAGCCAGATAATAAGTATTTTAGGCTTAGCAAGCCATAAGGTCTCTGCTGCATATTCTGTGTTTTTTGCTTCTCTTTTTAACAGCCCTCTAAACTATGTAAAAACTATTACTGTGTCATGGACCATACCAAATCAGGCCACAGACATAATTTGACCCGGGGGAGCAATAGTTCCCAATCTCTCTAAAAAGAAGTAAAAAGGAACATAGTGAAGAATTAACCTGCAATCTTACTCTCACCATCATTATCATTATTATTTTTCAAAATTGATTTAGTGTTTATTATGTGCCAGATTCCAGTTTACATGTATTATGTCAAGAAGAAGGCATAATTTTTATGCATGCATGACAGATGAGAAAAGTGAAGCTTAAAGAGACTGAATGAATTTTCTAAGGATGCAAAACTCTACTGAATAGTTTTGCCAGTGCTTGACAACAGACTACTGCTAATCCCTATTCTACAACTGAAATTATAAACTATGTAGGGAGATACATTATACTTTAAACAGCAAGACAAGTATTAACACAATTTCAAAAAGCATATTATTTGTGAAAACACTGAAAATGAATTATTAAACTTCTTAAGACTTTTGATTACTGAGGTGTTCTTTCTTTCTTTCTTTCTGAATCAGATGGGTTGCTGTGAGACAGAAGCAAAAGTTCTTATTTCAGTAGTGAGAAAATACAAATTTCTAATGGCTAAATGTTTGTGGTCACCAATAACTGGCATTATTTTATCTACTCTGCTGACCATCTCCTCTTTGAAAAATATTAATCAACTCTTTTTTGATACTTTAAAAAATTTACTATCAGATCAGTGAAACTCAGAGTTCCTTTAGTTGTGAAAATTGTGAAATAATAATAAAATAAGGAAATAATAAAACTTTCTTTTAATTCAGGATCTTCCAAATAATGCTCTGCTAATACACCTAACAAAAATATATATGTTATAAATAAATATTTATTTATATAAAGAATTAATTTTGTGTTTGAAAAAATGAAAATAAATGATCATATTTATTAGACATAAATTATCTACAAGAATAATTATTTATTAGGAAATGAATTAAAACTATTGTAATAATTCCTAGAAAAATTTGTCAGAGAGGTACAAGAATATATACTTGATGTTGTAAAGTAATATAGTAAAAACCTGTCATTTTTTTTTTCAAATTTCCTTTGAGTACCTGAGTTTTAAATTGTGAAGACTTGCGTGGTGCTAGAACAGAATTCTTATATATTTACAAGTTATACAACTTAGATTAAATGGAAAATTTCCATGAAGACACATTCACTGTCAAAATTGACACAAAAATAGTTAGAAAATTCAAAGGCCCAAATAAATTAAAATTTTGATTAAAACTCCATCTCACAAAGGAAAATTTCAGACTCAGTTGCTTTTATTGGTGGAATCTCCCCAATATTTAATATTGCATAATCTTGTTATAAAATAAAGAATATTAGAAACATTTTCAGCAAAATAGCAATGGAAGAGAGCTTTCTCAAACACTCAGATACATTATAAGATACTTGCAGCTATATCATCAGACTTGATATCCAACTAAGAAAAATCAGGACAACAGACATGGATTTCAGTCTCACTATATCATTTAATATTTTATCTGGAGGCCTACTCAGTATAGTAAGGCAAGGAAAATAGGTAAAAAGCAGATAAATAAGCAGACACAATGATCATACATGTAGAAAAATTTAAAGAATGCCTCAAATAGCTACCAGCACTTATAAGATGGAAGGTACAGTTCAATATATAAAACTTGATTGTATTTATGTACACTAGCAATCAAAACCAAGAAGATACATTTAAATAGATCATTTATAATAACATCCAAAAGCACAAACTACTTAGAGATAAATTTAACAAAAGATATATACAAAAAGTCACAAAAGTTAAAGAGGTTTAAAAACTAAATGGAAACCGGG
>NW_007193849.1:369848-399304 GCF_000164805.1 Carlito syrichta
CAGGCACACGCTACCATGCCCAGCTAATTTTTTTATTTATTGTAGAGATGAGGTCTCACCAAGTTGCCCAGGTGGGTTTTGAACCCACGGGCTCAGGCAATTCACTCACCTCAGCCTCCCAAAGCACAGGATTACAGGCTGAGCCACAGAGCCCAGCTCTAAATAAAAATTAATTATGTACATTAATTGAATATACTTCAACAAAGAGCCAGCTACATTTTCTCATAAGAGCCAGATAATAAGTATTTTAGGCTTAGCAAGCCATAAGGTCTCTGCTGCATATTCTGTGTTTTTTGCTTCTCTTTTTAACAGCCCTCTAAACTATGTAAAAACTATTACTGTGTCATGGACCATACCAAATCAGGCCACAGACATAATTTGACCCGGGGGAGCAATAGTTCCCAATCTCTCTAAAAAGAAGTAAAAAGGAACATAGTGAAGAATTAACCTGCAATCTTACTCTCACCATCATTATCATTATTATTTTTCAAAATTGATTTAGTGTTTATTATGTGCCAGATTCCAGTTTACATGTATTATGTCAAGAAGAAGGCATAATTTTTATGCATGCATGACAGATGAGAAAAGTGAAGCTTAAAGAGACTGAATGAATTTTCTAAGGATGCAAAACTCTACTGAATAGTTTTGCCAGTGCTTGACAACAGACTACTGCTAATCCCTATTCTACAACTGAAATTATAAACTATGTAGGGAGATACATTATACTTTAAACAGCAAGACAAGTATTAACACAATTTCAAAAAGCATATTATTTGTGAAAACACTGAAAATGAATTATTAAACTTCTTAAGACTTTTGATTACTGAGGTGTTCTTTCTTTCTTTCTTTCTGAATCAGATGGGTTGCTGTGAGACAGAAGCAAAAGTTCTTATTTCAGTAGTGAGAAAATACAAATTTCTAATGGCTAAATGTTTGTGGTCACCAATAACTGGCATTATTTTATCTACTCTGCTGACCATCTCCTCTTTGAAAAATATTAATCAACTCTTTTTTGATACTTTAAAAAATTTACTATCAGATCAGTGAAACTCAGAGTTCCTTTAGTTGTGAAAATTGTGAAATAATAATAAAATAAGGAAATAATAAAACTTTCTTTTAATTCAGGATCTTCCAAATAATGCTCTGCTAATACACCTAACAAAAATATATATGTTATAAATAAATATTTATTTATATAAAGAATTAATTTTGTGTTTGAAAAAATGAAAATAAATGATCATATTTATTAGACATAAATTATCTACAAGAATAATTATTTATTAGGAAATGAATTAAAACTATTGTAATAATTCCTAGAAAAATTTGTCAGAGAGGTACAAGAATATATACTTGATGTTGTAAAGTAATATAGTAAAAACCTGTCATTTTTTTTTTCAAATTTCCTTTGAGTACCTGAGTTTTAAATTGTGAAGACTTGCGTGGTGCTAGAACAGAATTCTTATATATTTACAAGTTATACAACTTAGATTAAATGGAAAATTTCCATGAAGACACATTCACTGTCAAAATTGACACAAAAATAGTTAGAAAATTCAAAGGCCCAAATAAATTAAAATTTTGATTAAAACTCCATCTCACAAAGGAAAATTTCAGACTCAGTTGCTTTTATTGGTGGAATCTCCCCAATATTTAATATTGCATAATCTTGTTATAAAATAAAGAATATTAGAAACATTTTCAACTCATTTTACTAGACTATTATGACTTGATATTAAAACGTTATACAGTCATTACATTTTAAAAACCCTATCTATGGGTATCATTTAGAAATGTAGAACTAATAAGTCTCCAGATAGAACATAAAAAGATGAAACTATGAATAAAAAATAGAATATTATATGTAAATGGTATTTATCCCAGAAATGCGAATTTGATTTAAAATTTAGAAATCAGTTAATATTGTCCATTATAGTTACAGTCTAAAGTAGAAAACAAAAGATGTCCAAAAATGAATTTATAAAATTCAACATTATTATGAAAACTTTCAGCAAAATAGCAATGGAAGAGAGCTTTCTCAAACACTCAGATACATTATAAGATACTTGCAGCTATATCATCAGACTTGATATCCAACTAAGAAAAATCAGGACAACAGACATGGATTTCAGTCTCACTATATCATTTAATATTTTATCTGGAGGCCTACTCAGTATAGTAAGGCAAGGAAAATAGGTAAAAAGCAGATAAATAAGCAGACACAATGATCATACATGTAGAAAAATTTAAAGAATGCCTCAAATAGCTACCAGCACTTATAAGATGGAAGGTACAGTTCAATATATAAAACTTGATTGTATTTATGTACACTAGCAATCAAAACCAAGAAGATACATTTAAATAGATCATTTATAATAACATCCAAAAGCACAAACTACTTAGAGATAAATTTAACAAAAGATATATACAAAAAGTCACAAAAGTTAAAGAGGTTTAAAAACTAAATGGAAACCGGGCTCGGTGGCTCAGCCTGTAATCCTGTGCCTTTGGGAGGCTGAGGTGAGTGAATTGCCTGAGCCCGCGGGTTCGAGACCCGCCTGGGCAGGCGAGACCTCATCTCTACAATAAATTAAAAAAAATTAGCCGGGCGTGGTAGCGCGCGCCTGTAATTCCAGCTACACGGAAGGCTGAGGTGGAAGGATCGACGGAGCCCAGCAGGTCGAGGCTGCGGTGGCCGAGAGCGGCCACTGCACTCCAGTCTGGGCGACAGAGTGAGACTCCAACTCAAAAAAAAAAAAAAATTCTAAATGGATGGAAGTATATATCGTATTTATATATTGGGAGACAATATTGTTGAAATCAATTATTTCAAATTGATCTATAGATGCGATGCATTCTCACTCAAAATCCCATCAGGATTTATTTAAAATTTATTTCTGCAGTTTAGGAGGAGGAGTAATAAACGGTTCTGCAATGTAAAATAATATGCAAAGGCTTTGCATAGCCAAAACAATTAAAAAAAAAGTTGAAGGACTTACATTGCTTGACATTAGGACTTACTATAAGCTACAGTAATCAGGACAGTATAGTGCAGTATAAAGATAGACAAATGGACCAATTGAATATAATAGTGAGTCCAGAAATAGAATTACATTAGCTCATTTTATTCGAAATGTGTAAACACATGGTCTGTGATTGTACATTAACATTCATTGCAGCTTTATCATATTAGCCAAAGACTGGAAATATACAGAAACTGGTGAATGAATAAACACATTGTGGTATAACCATATATTGGAATACTAATCAGCAAAAAAAGGAAAAAACGACTAACTCACTCAACAGCAAACTTAATCTGAGAGACATTATGCTGAACACAATAAGCCAAACACAGAGTACTTATTTTGTGTTTCTATTTATATGGATTTCTAGGAAAGGCAAAATTAATATCTAATGACAAATAACAGATCACCGACTACTTGGGAAGAGCAGTGTGCTCAGTTTTCAGCAAGAAAGTCACATGGAATCTTTTTGGGGTGAAGCTTATGATCTCTTTTCTGATTGTGGTGGTGGATGAATTAGTGATTGCAGTTGTTAAAGCTGTTAAAACAGTACACTTAACACAGGTGCGTTTTATTACATGTAAATTGTACCTCAGTATAGTTTGAATAAGGCAAATTCCAAAAATAACATCTGTAAGTATAACCCATGCCTTGTTTGCCCCTCTGCACTTTATTAACAACTTTTAAGTTACAATTTTTCTACATACTTTTCCAACATTTCTGTGCCAGTTTTATCATAAGTAGATGATTTTTATTATCATACAAATTGGTATTTTACTTTTTGATATTTACTACATTGCATCCTCATTCTACAGAATAGGGTTTATGATTAAAACTGATGTACTCTATTTAAATCCTATGTATTTGTATTTATACTGTTTTGTCTGCAGTATGCAGTATAGATGACTATAATTTCTGCTTACATAGCTCAATTTATAGCATGAGAAATTAAGGCCCCCCCAAATCAAGGTAGAATGGCATCTATTCATGTACACTGAAGCCTGCATTCAAGTAATTGTTTTATTTTTGAAATTCAACAGACTGAAAAATGTTTAAACAAATTGACATTATATCTTCTTCCTCACCAAATCCTAATCTTCAAGTTACACAGTAATTTATTTTCTCATTTCCTCTCAGATATTTGACTTTAATAATTGCCATCACAACCACCACTATCATCACTAACATAGTACCACCATCATGCTATGCCAGAAATTATGCAACTTGTGCATTCTTTAGTATTTTCATAATAGTTTTACATTTATTAAGGACATTTTAGTAAGAGAGATATTATTCCATTTTCTTCTTTCATGGAAGAATTTCTTTGTTATAGCTACTACCTAATCAATTATCATGAGATTAAGAAGAAATTCTTTAGAGTTAATTATCATAAAAACAGCATTCCCTGGTCTAACTCTCCAAGCCACCTTTTAAGATGGTTGAATTTCACTGCAAAATCTAACAGTATTTTTGCCTGGGTCTAGGAAACCTTTTTGTTAAAAATGCTTATTTGCACAGAATTTTCACTTAAAATTTAAGTAAATCAGGTCCTTTAAGAATACTTCATGACATGTCTTTCTACAGTTCCTCCTGTATCACTCGCCTCTAAATTGACTTTTAAGACATGTTGAACATGTAGAGAAATTAGTTTTAGACTCAAAGCAGTGATTATGACCTGTCAGTGCTCCCAAATGTGTTTGTGTGTTTGTGCTTCAGGCTGAAAAGCTCAACTAAAAAGCCAGAGAAAGTTCTTTTCAGAAATCAAAATAAAACACAATTTTTGTTTACAGTCATCAGTATTCTCAACGTTGCTCTAAGAGTGGGAGAGCGTGCAAACCTAATGTATGTCAAGGAAGCATACAGAGGCATATCACTTTATCATAGGAGACACTGTTGACCTTATAAAGGTGGAAGCTGGAAAAAGAATGGGGAAATGTTGGACCGTTTGTTCTGAAAAAGTGGATGCAGGTGGGCAAGCATTAAAGTACATAGATACAGAAGGGTTTTGGAATTTTCTAAAGCAATTTAGATCTGTGCCTAAAAATAAGAACTCATGCCTTAACATCTTCAGCCCTTCAAGTGTCATGAAAATTAACTCAAGTTGAGCTGCCAAATACTAACTTATTCTAATGTAATTGAATTTTACTGGGTTTCAAGCAGGGACCTTCTGTAAAATGTATTGCACTCAATTTATAATTTAGAGTATAAAGTGATAGGATAGTCACCACAGAAGAAATGGATTTGGATTGAAATGTAATTTTCAAATGCTTTATCCAAATTATAATAGCCTCTGACAGAGGATGATGTGGAGTTTTATAATTGGTCTTGAAAATTCTTGAGTTTGGTTGTTATATATGCAATCCACATTACCATTTTACTACTGTAGTCCCAGTCTTGACTGTATGTCCAGGATTCAGTGAAAACGCAAAGAGGGAATTTCCACAAAGGTATAATTAAGGAAGTCACCAAGCTAATTGTTTTCTTAAGGCCAGTAAGAGGATATGAGTGGTATAAAAAATGCATTTGCATATCCAGAGAGAACCTGTCCCTAAAACGAAAAAAAAAAAAAAAGGAGTACTGTGGTACACATACAGATGTGTGTGGTACCTGTGGTACACATACAGATGGGAATGAATTTGTAAAGGATGAAACTGTAGGCTGATGGGAGACAAAAAAGAGATCAGAAGAGGAGAACCATTTGACACAGGAAATAACCCTTGAGTACTATTTGCCAGAGTATTTTCTTTCAAACACATTTCCTAAGAGATGTTTTTTGAACAAGGTTTTCTCTAGTTAAATTTGTTTGGTAAATATATTGTACAATATATTCCCCTTGTTGATTCAAATTATCTTTAAAATATGTAAGCCTTTGAGAAGTTAGAGTGTAAATAAATCTGTTTAACACTTCATTTCTCCAACAGTGCAGAATATATTTTGGGACACTAAAATTCCTATGGAATATTATTTCAGCAATGGAGTTGTTCTCTGAGGGGATTGTCAGCTCAAGGGTTTTAATACGAAGCTACTTATGAACCCTGCAGCAGAAGGGTACATACATAAGTGGTGTAGTTTTATAATGGAATGTTATATACCTATAAAAATAAATTATTGCTGCATAGTTCCATTACCAACCTGGGAATTCAGCAGCATATCCCTAGTTCTTGTCTTTTTGTATGATAAAATTCAACTAAGAGACAAATCAGAGAAGGAAGAAGCTTTTTTTAGGCAAACGTAAGTACCCTCCAAAAGAGAACCGAGTCGGCTGACCCAGCTGGGAACAGTCCTTAAGGGTTTTGTGTTGTGTTTTTTATATTCCCTAACTTCTTTCTTTTTGGTCTCCTTCATAGTCTCCTCTCTGATTTTGCATGGTCTCTGTCCAAACTTGGGAATATTATATAACCAAAGGCTTCTGTGCATGCGTGGGGCCCAATGATCAATGCATATCCTACCTAATGGCGGCATTGCTCATTGCTGCCAGCCCAGAAAGGTCATATAAGGGACAAAGTGGTGTTTAGGGCACCTGCACAGCCCCATGGAATTCCCTCTTTGTTTTGGTTTCCCCCTTCCTAGAATGTTATAGGCCCCAAGTTAACAGTTGTGGCCCTGAAGTGAATAATTGTTGGGCGTTCCTAGGGCGTTACTTCCTACATGGGTGCTACCCCCACTCCTTCCTCTTTAACTCACTCATGTCTCCCTGTATGTCTAGCCTCACACATCAGTATGACTATAGCATACAGGCAAAATTAAACTAGATATAAATGTAAAACAAGCAGTTATGTTATTTAAAGACAAATAGCTATACATATTTTAAAAAGAAATGATTATCACAAAAATCAGAATAACGGTCATCTGGGTAAGGGAGTTGGGAAGAGGAGAAAGGGAGATGTGATCTGCTAGAGGCATAGAGGCAAAGATAGCAAGGAGAGAGGGGCTTCTAAAGTACTGACAATGCTGCATTTCTTAACCTGGATGGCAGTTATATGGGGGTTTATAATTAATCCTTATGCTATACATTCATATTATATACACTTTATAAACATGCATATGCGTGTACACTGACAAACACATACATTCCCACAACACAGCAGGGAGGTGTAAACGGTGAATTTTCTGAATATAAAACGAGAAAGAGTGAATTTCCTTAGACATATTTCATAGATTTTGATAGTCAATATTAAGAGTAAAAAATAACCAAAGTTACTGAAATATGCTACACTGCAATTTAAAGTCCAGATCTGAACAATTGCAGAGTCAGAATAAGCTAGTTAGTAGTTAGATTAAGGAACATACAGAATCGTATGGAAGTGTCTGAAATACAGATCATCATATAACAAAGGTCATGAACTGAAATGAGGCCAGCATACTGACAGAAAAATACTTAGGCTGAAATTAGAGTTATGAGCTTTTTACTAATTATATACCAAAGAATAGTTTGGTTTAATACTAAACACTTCTTATCAATATATTATTATTCATATGCACATAAGTTGATATACTTAGTCATGACTTTTCTGCAGCAAATGATAGGGATCCAATCTAAATTTATGCAAAATGAGAAAATTTTTGGCTTCTGTAATTAATATGTGGGAAGAAAGTGGTGGAACTGACATTAGAGATTCTTGAATGAGAAGCTCAAACATAGCCAAGTATTTACATATATATTTTCTTTCTCTCACAGTTTTGTTTTTCTTCTCTTCTTTTCTCTCTTTCTAAATATCTTTTATTGTTGTTATTCAAGAGAGGCAGAGTCAGAAATGTATAATATGTGTTATGTATCTATGTAATACCTATTTCATCCATATATTACAAATTGTTGGCTCTCTCTCTTTCCCATCAGGCATAAGTTATTTGCTGCTTAGAATGTCTTACAAGAACCTGTAAACAGACTTCTGTGTGCTTTGTTTGCTCACATGTTCTGCCTCCTGCTTTATCACAGAGGAATCTCCAACCACTTGCAGGGTTTTACTATATCCACTATAATTGTTTTGCCTCTGTGTTTCCTCTGTCTGGGACACCAATTTCTCCTTTACTTCTAGTGAGTGCTTAGCCTGTGCCAGATATTGTGCCAAAGATTTTACCTTAATCAGTGGTAGCTTCATTCTTAAACTCATTTGCTCAAGCCCCAAATCTTGGTGTCTTCCTTTTCTCCTCTCTTAATTTAACACTCTAGTCCATCACCACATTTTTTAAAATTAATTAATTTATTTATTATAAAGATGTGGGGTACAATTCAGGGCTAGGTATACAAAAATTGATCATGCAGGTACCCTTGTTGTTGAGGCATGCCCCTCCCTCCCCTAGCAGCTTCCTCCAAGTGCCAGTCCCACCCCCCATCCCCTGGCAGTTTTCCACTACTGCTATTTGCCTTCCCACAGCATTATAATTGTTCAAGGCCACCTTATGAGTGAGAACATATAGAACTCAGTTCTTTGTTTCTGTGATAAATCACTGAGTATGATTGGCTCCAAATCCATCCAATCTGCTGCAAACTCCATATATTTGTCCTTCTTTATGACTGCATAATATTCCATTGTGTATATGTACCACATATTTTTTTATCCAGTTCAGCTTCTATGGGCAACACGGATGGTTCCATGTTTTTGCTATTGTGAATAGAGCTGCAACAAACATATGTCTGTAGGTATCTTTTTTGTAAAATGATTTGAGTTCCTTCAGGTATATTCCCAATAGGGGAATTGCTGGGTCATATGGAAGGTTGATTTCTAGTTCTTTCAGAAATCGCACACTGTCTTCCAGAAAAAATTGTACTAGTCTGCATTCTCACCAGCAGTGTAGAAGTATTCCTTTTTCTCCACATCCTCACCAGCATCTGTTGTTGTTTGTTTTATTAATGATGGCCTTCTTACAAGGGTTAGGTGGTATCTCAATGTGGTTTTGATTTGCAATTCTCTGATGATGAGTGAGACTGAGCACTTTTTCATGTGTCTGTTGGCTGCCCGTATATCTTCTTTTGAAAAGTGTCTATTCATGCCCTTTGCCCACTTTTTATTTTTTATTATTATTTATTTATTTATTTATTTTTTGAGTTGGAGTCTCACCCTGTCGCCCAGACTGGAGTGCAGTGGCCACTCCCGGGCACCGCAGCCTCGCCTGCTGGGCTCCTGCGATCCTTCCACCTCAGCCTTCCGAGTAGCCGGAATTACAGGCATGCGCTACAATGCCCGGCTGATTTTTTGATTTATTGTAGAGATGAGGTCTTGCTGCCCTGGCAGGTCTTGAATCCGCGGGCTCAGGCAATCCACTCACCTCAGCCTCCCAAAGGCACAGGATTACAGGCTGAGCCACCGAGCCCGGCTTTTGCCCACTTTTTAAAGGGGCTGTTTGTTTTTTTCCTTTTAGCGCGTTTAAGTTCCTTGTGGATTGTAGATGTTAGGCCTTTGTTAGATATAGAGTTGGCAAATATTTTTTCCCATTCTGTGGGTTGTCTCCCTGCTCTTTTGATGGTTTCTTTGGCTTTGCAGAAACTTGTCAGTTTAATGAGGTCCCACTTGTCTATCTTATCTCTTATGGCCTGGGCATTTCGGGTTTTGATCAGGAATCGGTTGCTAGCTCCAACTTCTATAAGAGTGTCTCCTGCATTTTCTAAGGTTCTTATAGTTTGAGGTTTTACGTTTAGGTCTTTGATCCATTTAGAGTTAATTTTTGTGTATGGTGATAGGTAATGGTCCTATTCCAATCTTCTGCTTACGTTCAGCCAGTTTTCCCAGCACCATTTACTGAATAGGTTCTCCTCTCCCCAGTGGTTGTTGTTGGAGGCTTTGTCAAAGATGAGTGGATTGAGCAATTGAGGCTTTTCTTCCGGAATCTCTATCCTGTTCCATTGGTCTATATGCCTGTTCTTGTACCAATCCCAGGCTGTTTTGATTTCTGTAGCCTTAAAGTAAAGTTTGAACTCTGGAAGTGTGATACCTCCTGCTTTGTTTCTTTTGCTAAGGATTGTTTTGGCTATTCATGGTCATTTATGTTTCCATATAAATTTCTGTATTGTCATTTCCAGGTCTGAGAAGAATGATGTTGGTAATTTAATGGATATTGCATTTAATCTGTAGATTGTCTTTGGTAGGATGGACATCTTAAACAATGTTGATTCCTCTTATCCGTGAGTATGGAATATTTTTCCATTTGTTTGTGTCTTCTTGGATTTCTTTGAGCAGTTTTGTAGTTCTCACTGTAAAGATCTTTCACTTCTCTGGTTAGTGAGATGCTGAGGTATTTCATTTTTTGGGTGGCTATTGTGAATGGGAGTGTGCTTTTTATTTGGGTCTCTGCCTGCTTGTTGGTGGTGTAGAGAAATGCAATTGTCTTTTGCACATTTATTTTGTACACTGAGACCTTCACAAAGTCCTTTATCAGTGCAAACAGGGTTTTGACAGATTCTCTTGGATTTTCAAGGTATAGGATCATATCATCAGCAAAGAGGGATAACTTGACTTCCTCTTTTCCTATTTGGATACCCCGAATTTCCTTCTCTTGACTAATTGCCTGGGCTAGGACTTCCAACACAATATTGAACAAGAGGGGTGAGAGTGGACAACCTTGTCTTGTTCCAGTTTTCAGGGGAAATGATTGCAGTTTCTGACCATTTAGCAATATGCTAGCTGTGGGTTTGTTGTAGATGGCACTTACTATTTTGAGGTATATTCCTTCTATACCTAGATGTTTGAGGGTTTTTATTAAGAAGGAATGCTGAATTTTATCAAAAGCTTTTTCTGCATCAAATGAGATAATCATGTTGTTCTTTCTTTTACATCTGTTGATGTATTTAATGACATTTATGGTTTTGCGAATGTTGAACCAGTCCTGCATCCTGGAGATGAAGCCTACTTGGTCATGGTGGATGATATTTGAGATGTGTTTTTGGATCTGATTTGCTAGAATCTTGTTGAGGATTTTTTCATCTATGTTCATAAGGGATATTGACCTGTAGTTCTCTTTCTTTGTTGGATCTTTACCTGGTTTGGGTATCAGTGTAATGTTAGCTTCATGAAATGATTTGGGGAGAATTCCATCTTTCTCAATTGCCTGGAATACTTTCAATAGGATTGGTATCAGCTCCTCCTTGTATGTTTTGTAGAATTCTGCTGGAAAGCCATTTGGTTCAGGACTTTTTTTGTACGTAGTTTTTGTAGACAGAGACAATTTCCTGGATTGTTATGGGCCTATTTAGTGTCTCAATGTCTTCTTAACCTGGGGAGGTTGTGTGATGTCAGAAAGTCCTCCATTTCATCTAGGTTTTCAAGTTGTTTCCATATAGGTGTACATAGTAAGATAATCTTTTGTATTTCTTTGGAGTCAGTTGTGATTTGATCTTTTGTATTTCTGATTATGTTTATTTGGGTGTTTTCTCTCTTTTTCCTGATCATTCTGGCTGGGGGCCCACCAGTCTTGTTAATTCTTTCAAAGAACCACTTTTTGTTTTGTTGATGTTTTCTATATTTTTGTCCTCTATGTCCGATATTTGGTATCTTATTTTGGTGATTTGGATTCTTCCGCTAAAGTTGGGGTTTAGGTGGTCTTCTCTTTCTAGCTCCTTTAGGTGATTTGTTAGGCTCTCCACTTGTGATCTTTCCTTTTTTTTTGACGTGTACTCGTAGAGATATGAATTCCCCTTTTAAAACTAATTTCATGGCATCCCAGAGGTTTTGGTAAGATGTTTCTTCATTTTCATTTGTTTCCAGGAATCTTTCAATTTCTTCTTTGATTTCAGTGTTGACCCAGTCATTGTTCAGCATCATGCTGTTTAGTGTCCTTGTCTTTGTGGACTTTGGGGAAACATTGTTGGTTTTAATATTTATTTTTATTCCACTGTGGTCTGAGAATGTGCATGGTAAGATTTCAACCTTGTGGAATTTGTTTATGCTTGATTTATGGCCAAGAATGTGATCAGTCTTGGAATATGTTCCATGTGGTGGTGAGTAGAATGTATACTCTGTGGTTGTTGGGTGGAATAATCTGTAGGTATTGACTAAGTCCATTGGTCAAGTGTCAAGTTTAGGTTCTGGATCTCCTTGTTGATTTTTTGTCTTGATGATCTATCTAGAACTGTCAGTGGGGTATTTACGTCCCTTCCTATAATAGTGTTAGAGTCAATATCTTTTTTCAGTTTATTAAGTAGTTGTTTTATAAATGCTGGTGCTCCTGTGTTGGGTACATATATGTTTAGGATGGGTATTTCTTGCTGATGAATTGAATATTTTATCATTATGTAGTTTCCTTTTGTATCTCTTTAAATTTTGGATGGCTTAAAGGTTATTTTGTCTGATATTAAGATTGCAACTCCTGCCTTCTTTTGTGATCCACTGACCTGGAAACTCGTTTTCCATCCTTTAACTTTGAGTCTGTGTGCATCCCTTGTAGTGAGATGAGTCTCCTGGATGCAGCAAACAATGGGGTCATAGTTTTTTATCCAGTCCACCACTCTGTGTCTTTTCAGTGGTGCCTTTAGTCCATTCACATTCAGGCTAATTATTGAAATGTGGCAGTTTTTCCCTGTCATGAGGTTCTTATAGAATTGTTGTTGTTCCCATCACCACATTAAAAAAAATTATTTTATTGCAGGAATATGGGATACAAGTGAGGATTAACTACCTAAGTAGGCTGAGAAAGGTGAAGTTTCAACTTCTAATTGGACCTCATTCTTCTGGTAATGAACCAAGTACCCTTTATGTTATCAAGCACCCACCAGCCTCCTCCATCCCTCTTCCCATAGCAGTCCCCAATGACTGCGATCCATCCTTTGTGCTAATGTGACTAATGTTCAAGGTCCACTTATGAGTGAGAATGTGGTATTCAGATCTTTGTTTCTCTGATAGTTCACTTGGTATGATGGTCTCTAACTCCACCCAATTTGCTGCAATGTCCATGATTTTGTTCTTCTATATGGGTTTGTAATATTCCACTGTGTATATGCACCACATTTTCTTTATTCAGTCCACTTTTGACAGGCAATGGGGTCAGTTCAATGTTTTTGCTATTATGAACAGTGCAGCAATAAACGTGTGTGTAGGTTTTTTTTTTTTGGTAGAATGATTTATGTTCCCAGGTATATTCTCAGGAGAAAAACTGCTAGGTCAATTGCCAAATTATTTTAGTTTCATCTTCCAACTTTATCTCACTACCCTTCACCGTAGTCTAACCTATTATTTCCTCTTCCCTCAATAATTTCAATAGCCTCCTAACTCAATTCCATTCTTCTACCACTCTTGCCTTGTGATAAACCAAAGTGATCTAAAAATGTAAATCAAATCATGTCACTCTTCTGTTCAAAACCATCAATGTCTTTCTGTTTCCAAGCAAAGTCAGCACTTATTAGGCACAGAAAGCCCTAAAAGACATAGAACCTCTCTTTTTCTAGTACTTATTACATGCCTCTCCCCTCCATGGGTCACTCTTACCCAGCCACACTGACCTTCTTGCTGGTATTGGATATTATAATAGTCCCCTACATATGAACTTTCAAAGATGTGAATGTGTGTTTGCATGTCCAATTGAGACAGGAGGTAGCTAGAGAAAGGCTAGGCAGGCAGACAGGGTGGGTCCTCCAGTAGTAGTGTAGCAAACTTCCAGCAGGCCTCTCAGTCTCAGTATTGGTAAGTAACCTCCCTTCGAGCCTCTCAAACTAGAGCTTAAGTACTCACTGCTGATATTAAAAAGCAACGAATCAGCTCGCTGCCAAGTACCAACCAATCAGCTCACCATTATGCCCCTACCTCCTGCTGATAGGTCCTTAGTACTGACCAATCAGTACAGCTAGTGCCAACCAATCAGCTCACAGCTAGTTCTAGCCAATTGACTTAGTCTTAGGGCTATAAGCACCAGGTTTCAACTTCAAATCGGCAACCCTCTAGGGTCCCCTCCCACTGTGGAAGCTTTTCTGTACTCTTAATAAATACTGTTTTCTCACTTTTTGGCTGTTCATGTCCCTCATTCTTCCTGGGCATGAGACAAGAACCCCAACCTGAAAAGCTGCAGAAGATCACCGACCTGAAGAGCTGCAGAAGGTTACCGACCTGAAGAGCCGCAGAAGATTGTGGAGTCGAAAAGTTGTGCACCCCAGAGGCTGGCTTGCTAGCCAACAGAGGTGACTTAAACAGGAGAGCTGCTGGAGGAAGGTGAAACTCCAAAGCTGATACACTCTCAAGACTTGACTTGCCAGCCCATCAGAACCAACACTCTTGAGGCTAGGCTTGCCAACCCACTGCACCAGCAACAATCTCAGGGCGTGGCTTGCCAGTCCATTAGAGTCAACACTTCCCAGGCTGGACTTACCAGCCCCTGGAGACAACCCTCTCTGGGGCTTGACTGGGCGACCCATTGAGCTGAAACTCTGGAAGCCTAGGTTGATCTGAAAAATCCGTATCACTATCATGTTTATTTCAAGTGTCTGGTGTACATTGTCAAGGGTGTACATACTCTGCAAGTGGTTGTGCTTTTGTGTACTTTACTATACAGTACAGAAGTACAGTATCTTTATTTCAAGCCCTGGATATCCGGAAGCAAACTTAAAACCTGTGGTGATGAAGTCAGTACTATATAGCCAATTGTGTTAGTTGTGTACTTAGGCTAACTTGGTTGGAATCATGAACAAATTAGACTTATGAATGTTCTCTCAGAACAGAACTTGTTCATCTATAGGGAACTTACTGCATAAGCAAAAACTGCATATGTTGTTCCCTCTGCCTGAAAAGCTTGCTCTCTTCCCAGGTACTTATGGCAGACTCCTCTTTCACTTTATTCAGGCATTTGCTTAAAAGTCATCTCATTGAAGCTTTCCATGGCTTTCTTATCTACAATATAAACTCACCCATTCTATTTATTTACAGTTTTTCCCCCATTGTCAATTGCCTTTGGCAAATATGCTATATGTTTATTTATCTTTATTTTCTGTCTCCTAAAAAAAATGCAACCTTCATTAAAACAGAAACTTTTATCTTTTGGTGCAATATCCTGAGTGTTCAGAGTAGTCCTGACTCTGTAAGTATTTGTTGAAGAATAAATATTGGATTCTAAATTACTTTTGAATATAACAGATGGATAAATTTGTTTGTTTTTGGTCATAGACTTGAAAGGATCATAAGTAATATTTATCTAAATCTAAAACTCAATATATTTTGATACAATTATTAACAACTTTTAGATGGAATCCTTAAATAAAACTATTTTTACTATTCAAACTTTTTCTATTTTTGGTTATAATTTACACAACCAAAGTTGAATATGTAATTGTAATTTTGCACATATTGAAAATGTAGAAAAGTAATGTTAGTTATTACACATATAATATATTTTAAATAAAATTTCAAATTTGTTAGTGAAAAAAGACATTTTTCTTTAAATTCTAGATAGTTTTGTATTTTATTGAGATTATTGTATATACAAATAATACCAATTACTTATAATATAATTTTTTGGCAATTCTGCTCATCTCCTTATACATACATTCTTTTTTTTTTGGATATTATTTAGTAGCAATGTCAAGGAATGATGCGTGGGTTGACTTAAATGAGGTATCTTTGTCTTTAGTTTTTAGATGAAGTTCAGTTTTATATGAAGAAGTTCATCTGAGGAAACCTCCAGGGTCCTTATATTCTACTCTGTCTTCAGTCTTATATAATTTAGTATTAAAAATAAGCCTCATTTTTTCCCTTTTAATATATTGCTTAGTATAGCCCCTAGATATATGAAGATTGCCTTTGAATTATTTCAATTTGTTGTGATTATTGTAACTAAAATTAGTCTTACAATTCAAGTCCCTGGAAATTCATTCTACTTTCCTTTAGGTAGCTTAGCAAGAGATGGCTTAAAATACTACATTAAGGTAATATGAGAATGAAAGGACACACTCACTGCCTAACTCCAGAGGTATCTTTCTTACAAGTTCACTTCCTGTATCAGAAGTTCTCATTGTAATATAGTGGCCTAGATGTTGTCTGTCTCCTCTCCATATAAAAAAGTGTAAAGCATTAGGGGGAAGAATCTCTTTCCTAGAGACCTGTATAGAATGTCTACTCTGTTTTTGTGTTGCCTGACATAGTGTCAGGCCATGTTTGCACCCCACATCCTCATCAGTGCCTAGCTACTGCCTTTCAGCCTTTCTCTCTCTCTATCTCCTATATAATATCCAAATGCATATGTTTAAATCACAATCACATACATAAGAGGTTATACACTTTCAGACAATCCACTCACACCTTTCAATTTTCTTTTTTTTTTTTTTTTGAGTTGGAGTCTCACTCTGTCGCCCAGACTGGAGTGCAGTGGCCGCTCCCGGCCACCACAGCCTCGACCTGCTGGGTTCCGGCGATCCTTCCACCTCAGCCTTCCAAGTAGCCGGAACTACAGGCGTCTGCTACCACGCCCAGCTGATTTTTTTATTTATTGTAGAGATGAGGTCTCGCTGCCCAGGCGGGTCTCAAACCCGCGGACTCAGGCAACCCACTCACCTCAGCCTCCCAAAGGCGTGGGATTACAGGCTGAGCCACCGAGCCTGGCTTCAATTTTCTTCTTTAAGCTTTACTTTCTATATTGTTTCTCTATAAGTATTAAAAAAATTCAAACCCCATAAATTTTTCTGATGATGTAATAGTGAGTCACTGAAGTATCTGTATGTACTACTACTTGCAGGAAGTCAAACACGAAAACCTAAAAGGTAATTTTAAAGAAATGAAAAATAGAGTGACTTTTCCTATTTAGTGTAATGTTTGCCTTTTTAAGACCAATGCTAAACTACTTTCCTTTGCAATGGTTTTTAATGGAGAAAGAATAAACTCATATGAAGGGAAAGAATAAACTCATCTTTGAAGACTAGTATTCAGAAAATGAGAGAAACTGGTATGCCACTCAACCATATTCTGTTTTTAAAGGTGTGCTCTGTGCTAGTGACTAATCTCTGGGACCTGAGGGTAAATCATCATGATGAGTTAATTGTTATAAACTTGAGTTCTACAAGAGCCAAAATTGGAAATTTCTTCAGAGTGCTAAGTAGAGTGTACGTAATATTTAATCAATACAGATAACTTATGAGGTAATTACTATTTCCGTTTTTATTATGTGGAAATAGAAGTTCAGATAGTTGACTTGTCCAAGGTTACTTAGAATGTATATCAAAATTAAGCTGAGGCTAAAACAGGTGTCCTGATTCCTGTACTATCTGTATTCGAATGTCCTAATGAATGTCTTTGCTAGCTTGACATTTTGACATTAAGTAATGGCATATAATACATTTTTAGCCTTGAAGGTGAGCAGAAAGAATAACCCTTTCTATATACCTTTTTCTATATTCCATAATTCCTTTCTATATGCCTTTTTTGTTTATTGCTGTCTTTAGCCATTCATGTGAACTTCAAGCTTTTTTTTTTTTATTAGCCCCAGTGCATAACACTTGATTGTTTCAGTTAAATGTGTTCCTGTATATCAGTAGTTCTCCCCTGGGTTGTTTCTGAGTTTGTGGTGTTGGAGAGCAATTGAATTTTCCTTATTTGAACTGGTTATAAACACTGGTTGTAAACACAATTTCATTTGTCCATTTTGTGGCTTAACTCATGTACATGATGAATTGTAGTTTTTATCTACACCACTATGCTGGCAGGAAACAATAAATGCATATTGCTGTAGTAGGCTGTAACAACCCTAGCTGTGACTGAAGAATAGTTAGCCAACACAGATATAAAATGGAAAAATAGAACGAATATCTAAAAACGTAAAATGAGTGCAA
Organism: Carlito syrichta; assembly: GCF_000164805.1. NCBI lineage: Eukaryota > Metazoa > Chordata > Mammalia > Primates > Tarsiidae > Carlito > Carlito syrichta. Next base: position 387,603 of record NW_007193849.1, read on the forward strand.
AATAGCAGCTTTTGGTTGTGCTTTTTTTTTTTTTTAAAAAAGACTATGGTGATAATTCACAAATTCCATATATAACTTTTAAACTTATTCTTTTTTTTCCAAAATAATAGTTGGCAAAATTCACCAAATATTACTTTAAAAGAGCACCTGTTTCATTTATATTCAGAAGAGAGGAATATGATATATATACAAAATATTTATTTTAATATATATTTGATAAACCTAGTTTATCAAGTAGGCCAGTGCTAGCTGCTAATTAGATAAATCGTCAAAGTCTAATGGCTTGACATGGTAGTATTATGTTTTTCACTCATGTGTGTTACAGTGTTTGCCAGGATGGGACTATTGAGCTAATGGGATGAGAGTCTATTTGATAAGATGGCCTCTTTTGTACCCTCAAATTGTTGAAGCTTGCTATAATGTTCTATTATACAGATCAGAAAATGTGAACTCGAATGTACAATCGCTAAGTTTAACTGACTTTAAAATACACACATTAATAATTTACTAATTTATTTATTATCTAAGGAATATTTATTGAGCATTTTCTAGTGGACCAGACACTATGTTAGCTACAAGTGCTATACATAAGTAGAGTTCTGATTTTGTATGTATATCAGAATTATACTATAGTTTGGTAAGTACATAACTGAAAATTGTAATAGCAGAAAGAGAAGTAGGGTCAAGAGAGGAATTTTTGCTAAGATGAAAGAATGTTTTTATTCTGCTGTGTTGACAATGCAGTATGGGGTAAGAATCTCTGCACCAGTTGTTTCATTAGGTAATACTGATTCACAGTGCATATACACATGGAGAGCTCAGTCTAGTATCGTGGATAATTGTAGTAGAAGAAAAGACAGGGTATAGAGACGTAGTAGCTTTGAGGTAAGCCAGCATACAGTTTTGAGGTTCAGAACGTTTCAAAGACCTTTTTTTGATTATACGTTTTCTCTCATTATATAAAAGTCAAGACAATCAGCTGAGGGAAATACTTTAAAATTTCAGATAAAGAATGGACTATGAAATATGTACATTAGCCGGGCTCGGTGGCTCAGTCTGTAATCCCACGCCTTTGGGATGCTGAGATAAGTGAATTGCCTGAGCCCGCATGTTCGAGACCCGCCTGGGCAGCAAGACCTCATCTCTACAGTAAATCAAAAAATCAGCCGGGTGTGGTAGTGCATGCCTGTAATTCTGGCTACTTGGAAGGCTGAGGCGGAAGGATCGCCGGAGCCCGCAGGTGGAGGCTGCGGTGGCCAGGAGCGGCCACTGCACTCCAGTCTGGGTGACAGAGTGAGACTCCAACTCAAAAAAAAAAAAAGAAATATGTACATTTTGAGCAGCATTTATACTCACTTGAGTCTAGTCATCACATATCTAAAATTCTTCTTTGCATAATTTCCTGTTTTTTGCAGATAAAGTTAGTTGCATAGAATATGTATTTAACCAGGGTTGCAATGTTATTAAACAAGTATAAGGAAGAGAAAAATGCAAGCGAGAATGGAAAAGGAAAGTGAATATAAACAGAATATGGTTATAATATAATTATAATGTAACTACAGAATGTGTGCTGAATAAATAGAATAAAAGCATAAAATGGTTGAGAAATAGTTAAAAGGTGGTGGGAACCAGCTAACAACATACTCAATGGTGTACATTTGAAGACTTGTCTTCTTTTTTAAAAAAAACTTTATTACTGTTAAGAGACATAAAATTTTTTCATAATAGTACCTTTATAGTATGGAATAGGGAAAAGATGTCCACTCTCTCCACTTCTGTTCAACATATTATTGGAAGTCCTATCCAGGGAAATCAGTCAAGAGGGAAAAATAAAAGACATTCACATAAGAAAAGAAGAAGTAAAATTGTCTCTGTTTGCTGATGACATGATCTTATATATAGAAAACGAAAAGACCAAAAAAAATTCAGTAATGTTACAGAAGGCAAAACCAACTTAAAAATATCAGTAATGTTTCTTTATACTAACAACTCCCTACCTAAAAATAAATTAATAAAATAATCCCATTTATGATATTATCAAAAATAAAATATTTAGGAGTAAATTTAATTAAGGAGATGAAAAATATACTGACATTTTTGAAACATTGCTGAAAGAGGTTAAAGAAGAAACAAATGAATGGAGAGATATGCCATGTTAATGGATTTCATGATTTTTATATTGCTGCAATGTTTCTACTAAGTAAAGCAATCTACAAATTCAATGCAATCCCTATCAGAAATTCCAGGGTCACTCTTTAAAGAAATAGAAAAAAAATCCGAAAATTTTTTAAAAACCACAAAAGGCACAGAATAATCCAAGAAATCTTGAGCAAAAGCAACAAAGCTACAGACATCATACTACTGAATTTCAAAATATATTACAAAGCCACAGTAATCAAAACAGCACGGTCTTGGCATAACAACAGACACATTGACCAATAGAATAGGTGTTGTGTCCTCCACTCGGCAGTATCCCCATAAAATCATGTAGAAGTTTATTCTGTGTTGGTATTGGAATTAGAAAGTAAAATAGAGTTAGTGTCAGACAAATAAATGTTAGTTCAAAAACTAAATTTTTCATTAAATAAGGGAGCATGGTCTAGGGGTTGATAAAAATACTTCTACTTTGCATGATAAGCTAAATGTTTGTAAAAAGAAGTAGTGTCTTTAAAGAAAAGTATTTTTATCATTGGCACTAGTGTGTAGGGCAGATCATAATTGCCATATCAGAAGGCTGTAGAGGAAGCAGTGTCCTCGGAAGATACCAGTTTTCTAGTAAAAAACTTAAAAAGGTGAAATTTCACAACACTCTTTAATTGAGACATCTTTTTCTTTAGTAAAAAATATAAACAAAAAAGAGAGTTAGACCCATTGGCCTTTAGAATTCTTTGCATAAAATCTATACTACTATAATGCTATAAGTCAGATGACCTGTTATTTTTCAAGTCTCATTAATTGAGTGACTTTCCTAATAGTCATCTTTCTCTCTTATATTTCACATGTAGTCAGGCACTAAGTTAATTCATGCTATTCCACTTCTTTCTCTACTACAACACAAGGACAAGCTATCATCATCTCTAAGGTAGATCACCTGTTCTCCCTTGATGTACCTCTGTAGCTTAAATATTCTCTAAAACCAGAGTAATATTTAAATAAAACACAAACCTGATTGTCAATTTCTTATTTCAAACCCTTCATGATGCTCCATTGCCTTTTCATGAAACCAAAGCCTTTGATATAGTTCCTTATTTTAAAGAAAGTTTAAAACAATGTTGTTGATATCTATATTTTTTCTACTTATGCCCTGGTAACCTTTGTGATATTCTTTTAAAAATTGTATATATTTAAGATGTATACAGGCTATTTTAATATATATATGCATAGTAAATGATTGCTACAATTAAGCAAATCAACTACTCATCAACTTTCATAGTTACTCTTTTGTGGTAAGAGCACCTACATTTTATTCTTTTAGCAAATTATTAGTGTACAATGCAATATTAGTAACTATAGTTCTAACATTGTAAATTTAATCTCTATATTTATTTATCCTATATAACTGCATCTTTTAACCCTTTGACCTGCTTTCTCTATTTTCTCCTCCTTACCCATGGCAACCATTGTTCTATTCTCTGTTTCTATATATTTGACCCTTTTCTAGATTCCACAAATGAATGAGTTCATGCGATATTTGCCTTTATGTGGCTAGCTTATTTCATTGAGCACAATATCCTCCTGTTTTAGCCATATTGTTGTAAAGTCAGTATCTTCTTTTTTAAGGCTGTTTGATCACTGATATTATATCAGAGTTACTGTATTCATTCATTCATTGATGGACACTTAGGTTGTTATCATATCTTGGTTATTGTGGATAATGCTTCTATGAACATGGGAGCACAGATTTCTCAATGAGATGCTGATTTCATTTATTTTGGGTATATACTCAGCAGAAGCATCGTTGCAAATGTCTTCAATAAAATATGAGCAAACTGAATTCAACAGCACATCAAAAAGATTATACACAATGACCAAGTGAAGTTTATTCCTGCAATGTGAATTTGGTCTCACATACACAAATCAATCAATATGATAATGTGATATGCCACATTCACAGAATGAAGATAAAACCTAATGATCATCTCAATAAATGCAGAGGAAACATTTAACAAAGTTCAAATTTTTTCACGATAAAGTACATCAACAAAATAGATATAGAAGGAAATTTCCTCAATATGAAAGCTAACTTGATAATCAATAGGAAAAAACTGGAAGCTTTTTCTGTAAGATATTGGACATGCCAAGGATGCCCACTCTTGCCACTTCTATTTAACATCATACTGGAAATACTGGCAAAAGCAAAAAAGAAATAAAAGGAATCCAAATCAGAAAAGACACAAAATTGCCCCTGTTTGCAAATGACATTATCCTTTATATACAAAACCTTGACAACAGCACACACACACAAAAGGTAGAAGTAATATGTTCAGTAAAATAGACATAAAAAAAATCAACATTAAAAAAATCAATTGAGTTTCTGTATACCAATACTAATCTGTCTGAAAAAAGAAACCAAGAAAACAATTCCATATATGATACACCAAGAATCAAATACTTAGGAACAAATATAACTATGTATGAAAGATCTACATACAGTGGAAACTAGAAAATATTGAAATAAATTGAAGAAAACACAAGTAAATAGGAAGATAACCTGTGTTTGTGGATTAAAATAATTAATATAACTATAATGTCCAAAGCAATATACAGATTAGATATAACTTCTATAAAAATTTCAATAGCATTTTTCACAGAAATAAAAATTCTACTATTAATATGGAAACATAAAAATATCACAAATAGTTTTCAAAAATAGGAAAGAAACAATGCTGGAGGTACCACACTTCCTGATTTTAAATAACATAACAAAAAAACATTTAAAAAATTTAGCTATGACTTTTTTCTTCCAAGAAATCAAGAACTTAAAGAAAGAAATTTTTTCAATGTCCACTATTTATGAGTATTAGATTAAGTAGCTGGCAATAGTAGATGTGATGATAAAACCTTTAAAAAAATAAAGAAAACAATAGGAACCACAAGTAATAATGTCAGAATTTGCAAGGTATAAAAACCCTGGAGAGTACCAGAGAACAGCTGGAGGCCTGTGACCAGGCAGAGACCTGCAGCTACTCACCCACCCAGCTCTGCCTAACCTCCAAATTGGGAGATAAGACCCTGGTTGTGTAAGGGAACAGTACATCTTAAAGAACAGTACATCTTAAAGAAACACTTAAGAAAGTATTAAACACAGAAGAAAAGGAAAAAAGAACAACAACTTTCTTCACAAGAGTACAGGAAAAAGATTAAAGGCACACATGAACCAACCCCCAAACCAAATGAACTCTTGACCAAATGAACTTAATTGATACCAACAAGACACTCCACCCAACAACCACAGAATATACATTCTAATCATCATCACATGGAACGTACTCTAAGAATGATCACATACTTGGCCATAAATCAAGCATAAACAAATTTCAAAAGATTGGAATATTGCCATGCACCTTCTCAGAACACAGTGGAATAAAAATAAACATCAACACCAACAAGATTCCCTCAAAACCCTCAAAGACATGGACACTAAACAGTATGATGCTAAACAACTCTTGGGTCAATGATGAAATCAAAACCGAGATTAAAAGATAGCTGGAAACAAATGAAAATGAAGAAACAGCTTACCAAAATCTCTGGGATACCATGAAAGCTGTAGTAAGAGGGGAATTCATATCTCTACAAACACACATGAAGAAAATGGAAGGATCACAAATTAACAGCCTAACAAGTCACCTAAGGAAGCTGGAAAAGTAAGACCCCCAAAACCCTAACTTCAACAGATGAATGCAGATCACCAAAATAAAAGCACAAATCTGGGACATAGAAGACAAACAGATAATACAAAAAAATCAATGAAACAAAAAGCTGGTTCTTTGAAAGAATAAACAAGATCGATGGTCCCCTAGCTAGACTGACCAAGAAAAAAGAGGAAAACAACAACAACAACAACAAATAAACACAATCAGAAACAGAAAAGATGAAGTCCCATCTGACCCTGAAGAAATACAAAAGATCATTAGAGACTACTATGTACACTTGTATGGAAACAAACTTGAAAACCATTCGGAAATGGAGGTCTTTCTGACATCAAAAAACCCTAAATAGACTAATAACAATCAAGAAAATTGACTAGATAATAAGAAACCTACCTATTAAAAAAAGTCCTGGACCAGATGGCTTTCCAGCAGAATTCTATAAGACATTTAAGGAGGGACTGATATCAATCCTACTGAAAGTATTCCAGGTGATTGAGAAAGATGGAAGTCTCCCCAAATCATTTTATGAAGTCAACATCATATACCCAAGCCAGGTAAAGACCCAACAAAGAAAGAGAACTACAGGCCAATATCTTTGATGAGCACAGAAGCTAAAATTCTCAAGAAGATCCTAGCAAACCAGATTCAACAACACATCTCAAAAATCATCCATCATGACCAAGTAGGCTTCATCCCTGGGACACAAGGGTGGTTCAACATTTGCAAGACCATAAATATAATTAAATACATCAACAAATGTCAAAACAAAAACCACATGATTATATCATTAGATGCAGAAAAAGCTTTTGATAAAATCCAGCACTCCTTCTTGATAAAAACCCCTGAACACCTAGGCATACATGGAACATGCCTCAAAATGGTAAAAGCCATCTATGAGAAACCCACAGCCAGCATACTCCTAAACAGACAAAAATTGGAACAATTTTTCCTGAAAACTGAACAAGACAAGGATGCTCACTCTTACCCCTCTGGTTCAATATAGTATTGGAAGTCCTCCCAGAGCAGCCAGAAAAGAGAAGGCGATCAGTGGTATCCAAATAGGAAAAGAGGAAGTCAAGTTATCTCTCTTTGCAGACGACTTGACTGTGTACCTTGAAAGCCCAAGAGAATCTATCAAAAGCCTCCTTGCACTGATAAAGGACTTTGGCAAAGTCTCAGGGCATAAAATAAATGTGCAAAAGACAATCGCATTTCTTTACACCAAAATAAACAAACAGAAACTCAAATAAAATGCACAATCCCATTCACAATAGCCACAAAAAAAAAAAAAAAAGAAAAAAGAAAAAAAAAGAAAAAGAAAGAAATACCTTGGAATCTTCCTAACCAGAGAAATGAAAGACCTTTGCAATGAAAGCTACAAAACACTGCTCAAAGAAATCAAGGATGACACAAACAAGTGGAAAAATATCCCATGCTCATGGATTGGAAGAATCAACATTGTGAAGATGTCCATCTTACCTTAGGCAATCTACAGATTTAATGCAATACCCATCAAAGTACCAGCAACATTCTTCTCAGATCTAGAAAAAACAATACAGGAATTCATATGGAAACACAAATAACCAAGAATAGCTAGAACAATCCTAAAAAAAAACCCAAAGCAGGTGGTATCACATTACCAGACTTTAAACTTTACTATAAAGCTACAATAATCAAAACAGCTTGGTAGTGGTACAGGAACAGGTTATAGACCAATGGAATAGAATTGAGATTCCAGAAGGAAAACCCCAATTTCTCAGCCAACTCATCTTCGACAAACCCTCCACCACCCACCACTGGGGAGAGGAGAACCTATTCAGTAAATGGTGCTGGGATAACTGGCTGACCACATGCAAAAGATTCAAACAAGACCCCTATCTATCTCCATACACAAAAATTAACTCTAAATGGATCAAAGACCTACATGTAAAACCTCAAACTATAAGAACTTTAGAAAATGCAGGACACGCCCTTATGGAAATTGGAACTGACATCCAATTCCTGAACAAAACCCAAAACGCACAGGCCATAAGAGGTAAGATAGACAAGTGGGACCTCATTAAACTGACACGCTTCTGTAGAGCCAAAGAAACCATCAAGAAAGCAGGGAGACAGCCTACAGACTGGGAAAAAGTATTTGCCAACTCCATGTCTGACAAAGGTCTGATATCTAGAATTTACAAGGAACTCAAACAGGCTAAAAAAGAAAAAAGCAAACAACCCCATTACAAAGTGGGCAAAAGATATGAAGAGACACTTCTCAAAAGAAGACATACGAGTGGCCAACAGATACATGAAGAAATGTTTAACCTCACTAGTCATCAAAGAGATGCAAATTAAAACCACACTGAGACACCACCTAACTCCAGTCAGAATGGCCATCATCAATAACTCAAAAATAACAGATACTGGAAAGGATTTGGTGAGGAGGGAACACTTCTGCACTGTTGGTGGGAGTGTAAACTAGTGCAGCCTCTGTGGAAATCAGTGTGGCGATTCCTAAAAGTTCTAAAAATTGACCTTCCATATGACCCTGCAGTCCCCCTACTGGGAATATACCCTAAAGAACTCAAATCTCTCTATAAAAAAGATACCTGCATACTTATGTTTATCGCAGCATTGTTCACAATAGCAAGATCATGGAACCGACCATGCTGTCCATCAAAAGAGGACTGGATTATATAAATGTGGTATATATATATACACAATGAAATATTACTCAGGCATAAAAAAGAACAAAATTATTAATTTTACAGCAACCTGGATGGAATTGGAGCTTATAATACTGAGTGATCTCTTACAGAAACAAAGATCTGAGTATTACATGTTCTCTCTCATAAGTGGATCTTGATCAACTATCATAATACTATAGGAAAACAATTGACAGTGGCGAGAAACTATGGGGGGCAGGGAGGAGGAGGGAAGTGGGATTAACAGTAGTCAATATCTGTCTGGGGACGGGGGACACACCTCATCAACAGGGGTACCTGCACAATACATATTTGTATACCCAACCTTTACTTGTACCCCACAATTTTAAAATAAAAATTATGTTTTAAAAAAACCCTGAAGAGGAGTGGTGCTTTCTTCACATTAATTAATAAAACTTAATTGCTTATCTTGATTTATTGAGTTTGTTTCCTTACTTTTGAAAAGAAGCTGTTGGGATTATTTTAGTTAATAAAGAATAATCCAACTTTAAAACAATTTACTCTTCAACGATTTTTTGGAATTTTAATTTTTTGAAAACATAAGAACTATGCTCAGACTGCCTCATTCTTAGTAGTGCTAAAGTGTTATTTGATTTTCACATATACAAACTTTATTTTTGACTCAAAATATAATAAACTCAAGTTTAAATTTTTTGTTATGTGCATAGTTCCAGAAAGTGGTCTCCCTCAGTTAGGTCTTTGGTTTAATGCAAGCCTTCATAATGTAAACCCTTTCTAAAGAGAACATAAATATCTAATTAGATAATGAGAAAGTGTGAAGTTGAATGGGAAAAAAAAGAAGAAGAAAATAAATAGAAAATAAGAAGAGTGGTTGGTATATCATTTGTTTAGTTAAGCAAAGTTCAGCTTTAGTAGTCCTCACACAGAAAACATCTTAAATGTTTTAGTTATATTCTTGCTCTTGGGAACCATTAGTAAAATCTTTAGGTCATATTTGGGCATTCCAATAGAGCTAGAGAAAATATATTACTTAAAATTTTGACGGCTACTATCATCTTGGCTTTACCTACTAATGGAAGCAGGCAGCTGTTTGAATAGATTGTTTTTTCCAGGACCTTTCATTACTTAAAACCATATTATTTTGTGGAAACACTAAGTGATGAATAATTCCATACGTGTCTTTTCCATTTTACTGTATTTCCAGGAACTTTGAATCCCTTCAACAAATAAAACAGTAGGTCCTCTCAATACTATTTACATTGCCAACCATCACACTGTGTTATCCCTAACAGACTGGTCTTTACACTAAAATAAAAAACATAGAACTTTCTCCCTGTAGCATATATAAATAGTCATGACGAGAATGTCTACAACTTGCATTCTGCTAAATAAAATCAAAATTCCAGAAGAAAAGGTCATTCATGATTAGGTCATAATTTTTCCAAACATTATAATTTTAGTTACAGTAAAAGCATACTATTCTAATCCATAGTTGATACACAGAACCAACTGTTTGACATTTTTGTTTTTTTCAATCATTGCATTTGATAATTACTTTAAATTTGAGAGCATTCTGACACAAGAAGAAAACTTTAAGTAACATTGCCACACATGGTGTCCAGTCTATTTTATTTATGTCACAAGGTCTGAGGGATGCATGCAGTTTTCTCATTAGGAAAACTTGAAAAATGAATGAAAAAAAAAAAGCTTTAGCTCAAGATGCCACTTAAGAAATTAGCTGCAGGTATTTGAAGAAATCCAACTCTTTTTTCTTGATTGCAAAGGATAAACAGAATCTATTTGTGACTGTCTGATTGTTCTTTCTGCACTATCTTTAGGTGTATAATTTAAGGAATAATTTCTGTTTTACTTGGGACAAACTCTAGTTAGCATATAATTGAAGTGAAAGGTTTTAAGTAAGAATCTGAGCGGTCACTGCACTCCAGTCTGGGCGACAGTGAGACTCCAACTCAAAAAAAAAAGAATCTGATACCAGTTATTTATTGAAACAATTAAGATTCTTACTTTTGGAAATTTCATTTTGTTCTCATTGCTAGCTTCTAGAAAATACATTCTTCCCTATGAATGATAAAAAAAACTCAAACCAAAGAAGAAAACTCTATACCTACTTTAAACTGATGATATTTTTTATTACTAATATTTTTTTTATCTCTGATCCTATGAAATTTTATTAGGGCCCTTTGGAATACACATACCAGTATGAATTGTAAAGATGTTTCTATAAGGTAATTATGAAGCAAATGTATAAAAAATAACTACAGACTGTATAAAATTGGAGACATTATAAAATTTAGGCATACTTTTGAAGTGAGAAAAATAAAAACTATATCATATTTTACATGAATTCTTAAAATCATACAATGACAAAAATAGTTATAAGCGATTTGTATATACATTAAAATATCAATATGATATTATAGTGTAAGTGCCTTCAGATGGAGTAAACAGTGATGAACAGAACTTAGATAAATGATATTTCCCCTCATGGATATCACAGGTTCTTTAGCAATAGAACAATACAGCACACACTGTTGATTGATTGATTCATTCTCTCAAATAGATAGAATCCTTTGAGCAGGCACTATGCTTACTAAGATGAAAAAGACAGAATTTTCATATTAAATCACTCATACTTTAGTGGAAAAGGCAGTTCTGACAACAAATAATATCATACAACAAATAATATAATGAATACTATTATCACATTCTTTTTTTTATCATACAGATGAATATTTGTTTTTTTTTAAATTTTTTTATTTTAAAATTGTGGAGTATAGTTAAGTGTTAGGTATACAAATATGCATTATGCAGGTACCCTTGTTGATGTGGTGTGCCCCCCCGTACCCAGACCGATATCAGCTACCATTAATGCCACCTCCCTTCCCCTCCCTGTCCTCCCCATAGTTTCCTGCCACTGTCATTCCTTTTCTTATAGTACTACAATAGTTGTTCAAGGTCCACTTATGAGTGAGAACACATGATACTTAGATCTTTGTTTCTGTGAGAGTTCACTCAGTATTATAAACTCCAATTCCATCCAGGTTGCTGCGAAATTCATGATTTTCTTCTTTTTAATAGCGGCATAGTATTCCATCATGTATATGTACCACATTTTTTTAAATGCAATCCTTTTTCGATG
>NW_007193850.1:0-411 GCF_000164805.1 Carlito syrichta
CTTTCTTTCTCCTTATTTCTCCAGAATATTCGCCGACGCTGCCCCACCTTCCAGGGACCCCCTAAATCTCTTTTTGGGGGCTGGCCCCCCGTAAATGTGAAACCTCAAATCATAAGAACCTTAGAAAATGCAGGACACATTCTTATGGAAATTGGAACTGGCATCCAATTCCTGAACAAAACAGGAAATGCACAGACCATAAGAGATTAGAGAGACAAGTGGGACCTCATTAAACTGACACGTTTCTGCAAAGCCAAAGAAACCATCAAGAGATCAGGGAGACAGCCCACAGACTCGGAAAAAGTATTGCCAATTCCGTGATCTACAAGGAACTCAAACATGCTGAAAAGAAAAAAACAAACAGCTCCATTACAAAGTAGGCAAAAGATATGTACAGACACTTCTCAAAAG
>NW_007193851.1:0-436 GCF_000164805.1 Carlito syrichta
ACTTTTCTAGCTAGCTACCTACCTAGCCAGCTGGTTAGACAGCTGAATTAACTAGCTGATTTAACAAGCTAGAAAGCTGGCAATAAGATTGAATTGACTAGCTGATTAACCAGCTAGTCAGTTTGCTAGCCTGTTGACTTAACTAGCTAGTTACCTAGCTAACAGTCTGGTAGTCAGCTACTTAACTAGCTGACTTAACAAGTTAGCAAGCTGGCTAGCCAGCTGACTCAACTAGCTTGCTACCTAGCTAGCAGGTTGTCTAGCCACTGTCTAGCCAGCTGACTTAGGCTGATATTACTAACTGGGCAGGTGGCTAACCAACTGACTTAATTACAAACCTACCTACTTAGCCAGCTGTCTAGCCAGCTGACTTAACTACCTGACTTAACTAGCTAGGCAGCAGACTAGCCAGCTGACATAACTAGCTAGCTAACTA
>NW_007193852.1:0-370 GCF_000164805.1 Carlito syrichta
TCTAGCCAGCTGACTTAACTACCTGACTTAACTAGCTAGGCAGCAGACTAGCCAGCTGACATAACTAGCTAGCTAACTAGCAAGCCAGCTGGGTAGCCAGCTGAATTAACTAGCTAGCAATGTAGCTAGCCAGCTGGATAGCCAGCTGAATTAACTAGTTAGCTACATAGCTAGCCAGCTGGGTAGTCAGCTGAATTAACTACCTGACTGAACAAGCTAGCCAGCTGCCAAGACAACTGACGTTACTAGCTTGCTACCTATCTAGCCAGCTTGTGAGCCAACTGACATAACTAGTTGACTTAACCAGCTAGCCAGCTGGTTTGCCAGCTGGCTTGCCAGCTGACTTAACTAGCTGTCATAATTAGCTAGC
>NW_007193853.1:0-402 GCF_000164805.1 Carlito syrichta
CAGCTGACTTAACTAACAAGCTTAACTAGAAAGCCAGCTGACTTAAATTGCTGAATTAACTAGTTAGCTATCTGGCTAGCTATCTAACTAGCTAGCTGACTTGACCAGCTGACTTACCTAGCTAGCTAGCTGACATATCTAGCTGCCTTGACCAGCTGACTTAACTAGCTAGCTAGCTGACATATCTAGCTGACTTGACTAGCTAGCTAGCTGACATATCTAGCTGCCTTAACTAACTAGCTACCTAGCTAATTAACTAACTGAAAAATTAGCTAGCCAGCTGGCTAGACAATGGACTTAATGTTCTGACTTAACTAGCTGGCTAGCTGGTTATCCAGCTGACAAAACTAGCTGACTTAACCACCTGGCCAGCTGGCTTGCCAGGTGAATTTATTAGCTAGC
>NW_007193854.1:0-5518 GCF_000164805.1 Carlito syrichta
TCACTTGACTTAACTAGCTGAGTTAACCCAGCTAGTCAGCTGAATAGTCAGCTGACTCAACAGGCTGACTTAACTAGTGTGCCAGTGACTAGCCAGCTGCTTTAACTAGCTGATAAAACTAGCTAGCCATGTTGCTAGCCAGCTGACTTACTAGCTAGCTAGCTAGCTAGCCGGTTGACTAGTCATTCAAATTAACTAGCTGACTTAACCAGCTAGCCAGCTGACTAGTCAGCTGAATTAACTTGTTGACTTAACTAGCTAGCTAGCTGGCTAGCCAGCTGAGTTAACTAGGTGACTTAAACAGTTACCCAGCCTTCTAGCAAGCTGAATTAACTAGCTAGCTACCTAGCTCGCCAGCTGGGTAGCCAGGTGAATTAAGTAGCTGACTTAACTATCTTGCTACCTACCTAGCCATCTGGATAGCCAGCTGATTTAACTAGTTGACTTAACTAGCTAGCCAGCTGGCTAGCAAGCTGACTCAACTAGATGGGTTAAGTAGTTAGCCAGCTGGCTAGCCAGCTGATTAACTAGCTCTCTACTTAGCTAGCCAGCTGGCTATACAGCTGAATTAACTAGCTGACCTAATTACCTAGCCAGCTTGCTAGTCAATTGACTTAACTAGCTTGCTACCAATCTAGCCAGTGGGCTAGCCAGCTGACTTAAGTAGCTGACTCAACTAGTTTACTACTTAGCTAGCCAGGTGACTTAAATAGCTAGCTAATTAGCTAGCTACCACAAACTCAAGTGACTTAAATAGTTAGCTAACTAGCTAGCTACCCAGTTAACCAGCTTACTTAAGCAGTTAGCTACCTAGCGTAGCTAACTGACTTAACCAGCTAGCTAAAAAGTTAGCTTACTTGTTAACTAATGTGCTAGCTAGCTGACTTAATCAACTGACATAACACATTAGTTAACCAGCTAGCTTGCTGACTCAACCAGCTGATATAACTCGTTAGCTAACTAGCTAGCTAGCTGACTCATCCAGCTGACTTAGCTCATTAGCTAACTAACTGCTAGCTGACTCAACCTGCTGACTCAACCCATTAGCTTACAAGCTATCTAGCTGAGTCGACCAGCTGACTTAACACATTAGCTAACTAGCTAGCTCACTGATTCAACCTGCTGACTTAGCACGTTAGCTAACTAGCTAGCTTGCTGAATAAAGCAGCTGACTTAAATAGTTAGAAATCTGGCTTCACTAGCTGACTTAGCTAGCTGATTTAAATAGTTAGCTAGCTGACTTAACTAGTTAGCTAGCCAACTTAACTAGCTGAATTAAATAGTTATCTAACTAATTAGCTAGTCAAATAACTAACTGCCTTAACTAGTTAGTTAACTAGTTAGGTAGCATAATTAAGTAGCTGGCTTAAATCGTTAGCTAGCTAGTGTGCTAACTGACTTAGCTAGCTGATTTAACTAGCTAGTTAACAAGTTAGCTATCTCAATTAGCTAACTGACTTAACTAGTTGGCTAACGAGATAGCTAGCTGACTTAACGAGCTGGTTAATGAGTTAGCTAACTGCCCTAAGAAGTCAGATGACTTAACTAGCTGGCTCAACTAGCTAGCCAACTAGTTAACCAGTTGACTTAACGAGCTTGCTGCCTACATACCAAGCTGGCTAGAGAGCTGACTTAACTAGCTGACTTAACTTGCTAGCCCAGTGGCTAACCAGTTAACTTAACTGGCTAGCTAGCTAGCCATCTGGCTAGACATCTGACTTAACTAGGTGACTTAACAAGCTAGCAAATTGGCCAACCAGCTGACAACTATCTAGATACCTAGCTACCCAGCTGGATGGCCAGCTGACTTAATTAGCTGACTTAACCAGCTAGCCCGCTGGCTAACCAACTGACGTAACTACCTGTCTTAACTAGCTAGCCAGATGGCTAACCAGCTGACTTAACTAACTGACATAACCAGCTAGCAGGCTGCCAAGTCAGCTGATTTAACTAGCTAGCTATGTAGCTAGCCAGCTGGGTAGCCAGCTTAATTAACTAGCTGATGTAATGAGCTAGCCAGCTGACTAGCCAACTGACTTAACTAGTTTAATACCTAGCTAGTCAGCCGGCTAGCCAACATACTTAACTACTTGACTTAATCATCTAGCCAGCTGGCTAGCCAGCTGACTCAAATAGCTGACTAAACTAGTTACCCAGCTGGCTAGCCAGCTGACTCAACTAGCTATCTACCTAGCTAGCCAGCTGGGTTGAACCGTTGATTTAACTAGCTGACTTAATTAACTAACCAGTTGGCTGGCCAACAGACTTAATTATCTCATTACCTAGCTAGTCAGCTGGCTAGCCAGTTGACTTATCTAGCTGACTTAAATAGCTCCCTGCTTGCTAGTCAGCTGAATAAACTAGCTTGCTGCTTAGCTAGCTGTCTAGCCAGCTGACTTAACTAGGTGTCTTAACTTGCTAGCCAGCTGTCTAGCCAGCTGACTTAAATAACAAGCTGCCTAGCCAGCCAGCTGGTCAGACAACTGACTTAACTAGGTGACTTAACTAGCTAGCCAACGAGCTAGACAGTTGACTTAACTATCTAGCTACCTAGCTAACCAGCTAAATTAACTTGATGGCATACCTAGCAAGTTACCCAACTACTCAGCTGAATTTACTAGCTGAAATAACTAGCTAGCTACCCAGCTAGCTAACTAACTAGCTAGCTGACTTAACTAGCTAGCTAACTGACATAACTAGCTGAATTAACAAGCTAGATACCTAGCTAGCCAGCGGACTTGACTAGCTGAAATAACTAGCCAGCCAGCTGACTAGCCATCTGACTTAAATAGGTTTTTAACTAGATAGCCAGCTGGCTAGCCAGTTGACTTAACCAGATGACTAAACTTGCTTGCCAGCTGGTTAGCCAGCTTACTTAACTAGTTGATTAAAGAACTAGGCAGCTGGCTAGTCAGGTGACTAATCTAGCTGACATAACTAGTTATCCAGCTGGCTAGCCAACTGACTTAACTAGCTCTTTACTTCTCTAGCCACCTTCATAGTCAGCAAAAATAAGTAGCTGACATAATTAGTTAGCCAGCTGACTAGCCAACTGACTTAACTTGGTAACAACATAGCTAGCCAGCTGTCTAGAAAGCTGACTTAACTAGTTGTCTTAACTAGCTGGCCTGCTTTCTAGCCAGTTTAATTAACTAACTTGCTACACAGCTAGCCAGCTGGCTATCAAGCTGAATTAACTAGGTGACTTATCAAGCTAGCCAGCTGTCTAGCCAGCTGACTTAAATTTCAAGCTACCTAGCTAGCCAGATGACTAGTCAGCTGACTTCACTAGATGACTTAATTAGGTAGCCAGCTGGCTGGACAGCTGACATAACTAGGTAGCTACCTAGTTGCACAGCTTGATAGCCAGTTGACTTAACTAGCTGACATAATTAGCTAGCCTGATGGCTAGCCACCTGACATAACTAGCTACCTACCTACATAGCCCTCTGGCTTACCAGCTGACATAACTACCTAAATACCTAGCTAACCAGCTTGCCAGCGAGTTGACATAACTAGGTGACTTAACTAGTTAGCCAGCGGGCAAGCCAGCTGAATTAATTAAATAGCTACCCTGCTAGAAAGCTGACTAGCCAGCTGACTTAACTAACAAGCTTAACTAGAAAGCCAACTGACTTAAATTGCTGAATTAACTAGTTAGCTATCTAGCTAGCTATCTAACTAGCTAGCTGACTTGACCAGCTGACTTACCTAGCTAGCTAGCTGACATATATAGCTGCCTTGACCAGCTGACTTAACTAGCTAGCTAGCTGACTTATCTAGCTGACTTGACCAGCTGACTTTACTAGCTAGCTAGCTGACATATCTAGCTGCCTTAACTAACTAGCTACCTAGCTAGCTAGCTAGCTGACATATCTAGCTGCCTTAACTAACTAGCTACCTAGCTAATTAACTAACTGAAAAATTAGCTAGCCAGCTGGCTAGACAATGGACTTAATGTTCTGACTTAACTAGCTGGCTAGCTGGTTATCCAGCTGACAAAACTAGCTGACTTAACCACCTGGCCAGCTGGCTTGCCAGGTGAATTTATTAGCTAGCTACCTAGGTAGACAGTTAGCTAGCTAGATGACTAGACTAGTTAAATTAACCAGCTAGCCAGCTAGCTAGCCAGCTGACATAATTAGGTAGCGATGTAGCTAGCCAGCTGACTAGCCAGCAGATTTAACTAGCGGATTTAACCAGCTAGCCAACAGGCTAGCCAGCTGACAACTAGATAACTTAATTAGCTGTCCAGCTGGCTAATCAGCTGACTTAACTAGCTCGCTACCTAGCTAGCCAACTCCTAGCCAGGTGACTTAACTAACTGAGTTAACCAGCTAGCCAGCTGTCAATCTGCTGAATTAACTAGCTAGTTTCCAAGTCAGCAGGCTGTGTAGCCAGCAGAATTAACAAACTGACAACCTGCTGGCCAGCTGGCAAGCCAGTGGAACTGACTAATTAGCTACCTTGGTAGCCAGTTGCCTAGCCACTTGACTTAACTAGCTGAATTAACAAGCTAGCCAGGTGGCTGGCCAGCTGACTCAACTAGCTGACTTAACTAGTAGACGAGCTGCATAGCCAGCTCATAAATTAGCTGACTAGCTAGGCCAGTGTCTATCCAGCTGAATTAACTAGTTAGCTAGCTACCTAGCCAGCTGGTTAGTAAGCTGACAAACTGGCTTTCTCAAACAGCGAGCCAACTGGTTAGCAAGCTGACTTATCTAGCTTGCTACATAGATAGCTAGTTGGCTAGTCAACTTGCTTAACTAGAAGACTTAACTAGCTAGCCAGCTGGTTAGCCAGCTGACTTAACTAGTTAACTACCTAGCTAGCCAGCTGGCTAGCCAGATGACTTAACTAGCTGGCTAAACTAGCTAGCCAGCTAGCTAGCCAGCTGACTTAACTAGCTTGCTGCCTAGCTACCCAGCTGGCTAGCCAGCTGACTTATCTAGTTGACTTAACTTGCTAGCTAACTAGGTAGACATCTGACTAGACATCTGAACTGATTAGGTGACTTAACAAGCTAGTCAGTTGGCTAACCAGCTAACAACTATCTAGATACCTAGCTAGCCAGCTGGCTGGCCAGATGACTTAATTAACTGACTTAACCAGCTAGCCAGATGACTAGCCAGCTGACTTAACTAGCTGTCTTAACTAGCTAGCTAGCTGGGTATCCATCTGACTAAAATAGTTGACTTTACCAACTGACCAGCTGTCTTGCCAACTGAATTACCTAGCTAGTTACTTAGCTAGATAGTTGGCTAGCTACATGACTTAACTAGCTAAATTAACAAGCTCACCAGCTGGCTAGACAGCTGACAATTAGCTAGCTATCTAGCTAGCCAACTGGCTAGCCAGCATATTTAACTAGCTGACTTAAACAGCAAGCAAACAGGCTAGCCAGCTGACTTAACTAGATGACATAATTCGTTATCCAGCTTGCAAGCCAGCTGGCTAACTGGTTAAGTCAGCTAGTTAAGTCAAGTGACTTGCCAACTTGCTACCTAGGTAGCTAGCT
>NW_007193855.1:0-415 GCF_000164805.1 Carlito syrichta
AGTTTACTCATGTCTCCAAAGGATTTCTAGTGATTATTATGCTAACCTGCAAACTGAAAGGTTGTACTGTCCTAGTTTTATATCTGATGGAGTTTTTTCTGGATTTGTCAAGGAGTGGGATAGGTTGTCACTTGGCCCACAGTAGAAATGTTTGAATGCCTTTTAAAACCTACCTATAGGAAATTTATTTATGTCTAGCCTGTGTAGTTATCCTGCTTGAATTATTTATTTTTTTTTTAGAGATTTTTCGATCCCATAATCATCTGGGGTGCTGAGGGGTGAAAGTCTGTCTTCTGTAATTTTTTCAGATCTGAAAATGGGCGCAGTCCTGCCTAGTCAGAGATCGAAAATCTCTCCCTGTCTGACTTGAGGCATTCAGATTTGTTTTAGCAGTGGCATTATTTGCAGGCACTGG
>NW_007193856.1:0-1091 GCF_000164805.1 Carlito syrichta
CCAGCCAACAGGTCATCAAACTTGTCAACTAACTTGCAGGCCAAGTCAGCAAAGTATTTGGCTTGCTCACCAGCAAACTAGTTAAGTCAGCTCACCAGTCAGCTCACTTGCCAGCTGAATACTTATGGCAGTGCATGCGTCGGCTCACTTACTGGTCAAATACTTAATTCAGCTGACCAGTCGGCTCACTCGCCAGCAAACTAGTTAAGTCAGCCCACCTGTCAGACCCCACGCTAGCCAACTAGTTAAGTGAGCTAACCAGTCGGCTTATTAGCTGGCCAACTAGTTAAGTCAGCTAACCAATAGGCTAACTAGTAGGCCAACTTGGCAGCTTACAATTTAGGTCAGCTAAATATTCGGCCAACTAGTTGGATCAGTTAACTATTTGGCCAAATAGTAGGCCGAATAGTAAGGTCAGCAAATTAGCCAGCCAACTACTTAACCAAGCTAACTATGTGACCAACTGCTCAGGCAACAAGTTATCCAAGCTAAATAGTCAGTCAATTAGTCGGTCAATTTGTTAAGCCAGTTAACAGGGCGACTGAGAAGGCAGCCAACATGTTAACCCAGCTAACTAGTCGACTGACTCATGAGACAAGTTAAGTCACCTAGCTAACTCATTAACCAAATATATGTCAGCCATTCTCTCCTTTACCAACTAGTTAAACAGTTATCTAACTCATTAACCAACTCGTTAATTCAGCTAGCTATCTCATAAGCTAATTGGTTATGTCAGCTAGCTAAGTGAGCTAGCTAACTAGCTAGCTAGGTAATTCAGCTAGTTAAGTCATCTAACTCACTAGTTAGCTAATTATTTGAGTCAGATACTTAAGTCTGCTACCTAACTAGTTTGCTAATTAGTTAAGTCAGCCTGTTATTCAGCTAGTTATATAGTTAACTAACTATTTAATTCAAGTAGTTAAGTCAGCTAGCTTATGAGGTTAGCCATCCAGTTAAGACAGCTAGTCAATTATTTAATCAGCTAGCTAGTCAGCTAGTTAAGTCAGCTTTCTAATTTAGACAGCTGGTTAAGACAACTAACAAGCTAGTTAGCTAAATGTTTAAGTCAGTAGTTGAATCACGTTGTTAGG
>NW_007193857.1:0-336 GCF_000164805.1 Carlito syrichta
GACCCTGCAAATTCCATTTCTGCTCCCTCCTCCTCCATCTCAGATTTCGAGCCTGCAGATGAGCCTCCACCTTACAGGCAACCTAAGGTTTCCCAGCCCCCACTTCCTCTTCAGCCCCTCCCACTTCTCCTCCAGCAGTTTAACCTATATATCCTCCCCTTCCAATCGCTCCCCAGTGTAGCCCTCCGGTAACCTGATCCAAGGCCATATCGGTCGTCCTAGCTCCCCTCCGCGAAGTAGCAGGTGCAGAGGATGTTATCCAGGTGCACGTCCCCTTCTCTATCTCAGACCTCTCACAAATAGAAAAACGTCTTGGATCATACACAACTAATCCTG
>NW_007193858.1:0-629 GCF_000164805.1 Carlito syrichta
GCTCACAGGTCAGCTCACTCACCGGCTGACTAGTTATGGCAGAGCACACATAGGCTCATTCACCAGCCGACTAGTTAATTCAGCTGACCATGCGGCTCATTCACGAATCACTAGTTAAGTCAGTTCACATGTCAGCTCACTCTCTGGCTGACTAGCTAATTCAGCTAAACGTTAGGCCTACTAGACAGTCCACTAATTAAGAAAGTTAACCAATCGGCTGACTAGTGGGCCAACTGGTGAGCCAACAAGTTAAGTCAGATGATTAGTCGGCAGACTAGTTATGTCAGGAATCTTGCCAGCCAACTACTTAACCGAGCTAACTAGGGGACCAACTCGTCAGTCAACTAGTTAACCCAGCTAAATAGTCGGCCGACTTGTCGGCCAGCTTGTTAACCCTGCTAACAAGTCTGCCAAGTAATCAGCCAAAGTGTTAAACCAGCTAAATAGCCGACTTGTCAACCTACAAGTTAAATCACCTAGCTAACTCGTTAACCAACTAGTTAATTCAGCTATTTAACTCGTTTACCAACTAGTTAAAAGTTATATAACTCATTAACCAACTCGTGAAGTCAGCTAGTATCTAATTAGCCAACTAGTTAAGTCAGCTAGCTAAGTCAGCTAGCTAACAG
>NW_007193859.1:0-391 GCF_000164805.1 Carlito syrichta
TCAGCTGGTATTGAGAAGCTAGCTAGATAATTCAGCTAGTTATGTCAGCTAGCTAACTAGTTAAGTCAGCTAGTTAAGAAGGCTACCTTGTTAGATAACTAGCTTTTTAGCTAGTTAGTTATATCAGCTAGTAAATTCAGCTGAATTGCTAGGAAGCTAGCTAATGAAGTCAGCTATTTAAGTCAGCTGGCTAGCCAGCTGTATAGCTGCGTAGCTAACTTGTTATGTCAGCTGGCTGGCTAGCTGTCTAGTTAGTTAAGTCACCTAGTTAAATCATCTTGCTAACCAGCTGATTAGCTATATAGCTAGATAGTTAAGTCAGCTGTCAAGTCAAGGGGATACGTAGGTACTAGCTGAAGGGTGCAGGAATCAACCAGTGGGGCAGCTCCCA
>NW_007193860.1:0-309 GCF_000164805.1 Carlito syrichta
ACTAGCTGAAGGGTGCAGGAATCAACCAGTGGGGCAGCTCCCAGAATGGCACTGAGCATGATGAGGACATACCAGACATCAAAGTGCCTAAGTCCCGGCTTCTATGTGCAGAATTCCCCATGCGCAATGTTCAAACCTGCAAGACTCCAATCCTTAGCCAGCTTTGCTATGCGTCCAATAGGACTATAACACGGCATCGGCCCCACCCTGCTCCAATGCTGCTCCTCCAATAAGAACCCAGCACAGCCCCTTTCAGTCCCTGTCAGGCTAGTAAATACAGCCCTCTCCCTGCATATCTCTTTCGGTCTC
>NW_007193861.1:0-901 GCF_000164805.1 Carlito syrichta
CAGCTGGCTACCAGCTGGATAGCTGGTTAAGTCAGCTAGTTTACTCAGCTGTCTAGCCAGTTGGCTAGGCAGGTAATGAGTTAGATAAGTCACCTTGATATCCAGCTGGCTAGTTGTTCAAGTCAGCTAGTTAAGTGAGCTGGCCAGCATGCTGGCTATGCAGGTAGGTGGCTAGTTAAGTGAGCTGGCTAGCCAGCTTGCTACATTAAGCCAGCTAGGTAAGTCAGTTGGCTAGCCAGCTGGCTAGTTAGGTAGCCAGCTATTTAAGTCAGCTGGCTATCCAGTTGACTAGCTGGATAATTCAGCTAGTTAAGTCAACTTGCAACGTGCTGGCCAGCTAGTTAAGTCAGCTCATTAAGTCAGTTGGCTATCCAGCTGGTGAGCTAGTTAAAAAGCTAGTTAAATCAGATGGTAGGAAGTTAGCTATATTAGTCAGCTAGTTATGTCAGCTAGGTAGCTAGTTAAGCCAGCTAGTTAAGTCAGCTTGCTAGCTAGTTTAATCAGTGAGAGAAGTCAGCTGGTTAGCCAGCTGCCTAGCTAGGTAGCTACCTATTTAATTCAGCTGGCTAGACAGCTGAGTAAACTAGCTGACTTAACCAGTTAAGCCACTAGCCAGCTGGTGAAGTAACCTAGGTAAGTCAGCTCACTAGCCAGCTGGTTAGCTAGTTAGCTAGGTAGTTAAGTCAGCTGGAAAGCCAGTGGACTACGTAGGTAGTTATCTAGTTAAGTCAGCTGGATATCTAGCTGGCTAGCTAGATAGTTAGGCAATTAAGTCACCCTGCTTTCCCACCGGCTAAATAGTTAAGCCAGCTAGTTAAGCCAACTGGCTAGACATTTGGCTAGATAGGTGGATAGATATTTAACTCAGGTGTCTAGCCAGCTGGCTATGTAGTTAATTCAC
>NW_007193862.1:0-486 GCF_000164805.1 Carlito syrichta
ATTCCTGTCCATTCCATTCCAATCCCTTCCTCTCCATTCCATTACTCTCGATTTCATTCCCTTCCTCTCTATTTCGTTCTTCTGCATTCCAACCTTCTCCATTCCTTTTCATTCCATTCCTCTCCATTCCATTTCTCTCCATTCCATTCCCTTCTTCTCCATTCCATTCCATTCCTTTCTCTTCCATTCTTCTCCATTCCATTCCTACCATTTGCATTCCATTACTTTCCATTCCATTCTATTCTGCCACCTCAGGTCCATTCCATTCCTCTCCATTCCATTCCATTGCATTCCAATCCATTCAAATGTTATCCATTGCTGTGCATAGCAATGCATTCAGATCGTCCCGATTCCATTCATCTCTATTCCATTCAATGTCATTTCTCTCCATTCCACTCCATTCCTCTCCATTCCATTCCATTCCTCTTTTTTCCATTCCATTCCGTTCCATTCCATTTGATTCCTCTCCATTGAGTCCCAAGTCAT
>NW_007193863.1:0-823 GCF_000164805.1 Carlito syrichta
AGTTAATTCATATGGCTAGATGGCATCTAGTTAGTTATTTCAGCTAGTTTAGTCAGCTGGCTAGCTAGGAAGCTAGCTAGTTAAGTTAGCTAGTTATGTCAGCTAGCTAGCTTGTTAAGTCAACTAGTTAAGATGGCTTTCTAGCAAGATTTCTAGCTATGCAGCTAGCTAGTTATTTCAGCTAGTAAATTCAGTTGGCTAGCTAGGTAGCTAGATAGTTAAGTCTGCTAGTTAAGTCAGCTGGTTAGCCAGCTGCCTAGTTGGGTAGCTAGCTAGTTAAATCAGCTGGTTAGCCAGCTGGCTAGCCAGTTAAGTCACCTAGTTAACTCAGCTAACTAGCCAACTTGTTAGCTAGGCAGTCTGGTAGTTATGTCAGTTGGTAAGCCAGCAGGATACGTAGGTGGCTATTTAGTTAAGTCAGCTGGCTAGAAACCTGGCTACCTACAGTTGTCAGCTAGTTAAGTCAGCTGGCTAGTCAGCTGGATGACAAGTTATATCAGCTAGTAGAGTCAGCTGGCTAGCCAGCTGGCTAGCTGGTTAACTATGCTAGTTAACTAAAGTGACTATCCAACAAGCTAGTTAGGTAGCTCGTTAGTTAAGTAAGCAGGCTAGTCAGCTAACTATCTGTTTAAGTCAGCTAGTTAAGTCAGCTCAATAGCCACCTGACTGGGAGGTAGCTAGCTAATTAAGCCAGCTGGCTAGCTGACTAGCCAGCTTGTTAAGTCAGTGTGTTAAGTAAGTTGGCTAGCTAGCTGGCTAGCTAGGTGGCCAGCTAAGAAAGTTAGTTGGCTAGCCAGATGTCTATCTAGTATGTCAGTGAGTT
>NW_007193864.1:0-445 GCF_000164805.1 Carlito syrichta
AGCCAGCTGGCTAGCTGGTTAACTATGCTAGTTAACTAAAGTGACTATCCAACAAGCTAGTTAGGTAGCTCGTTAGTTAAGTAAGCAGGCTAGTCAGCTAACTATCTGTTTAAGTCAGCTAGTTAAGTCAGCTCAATAGCCACCTGACTGGGAGGTAGCTAGCTAATTAAGCCAGCTGGCTAGCTGACTAGCCAGCTTGTTAAGTCAGTGTGTTAAGTAAGTTGGCTAGCTAGCTGGCTAGCTAGGTGGCCAGCTAAGAAAGTTAGTTGGCTAGTCAGATGTCTATCTAGTTATGTCAGTGAGTTTAGTCAGCTGGTTAGTTGGCTGGCTAGCTAGATGGCTGGCAAGTTAAGCTGCCTTATTATCAGGCTGGTCAGTTAGGTGGCCAGCTAGTTAAGCTGGCTGACTATCTGGCTGACCAGCAGAGTGTCTGACTAGTTAAGCC
>NW_007193865.1:0-438 GCF_000164805.1 Carlito syrichta
ATCGCCAGAGCCCAGCAGGTCGAGGCTGCGGTGGCCAGGAGCAGCCACTGCACTCCAGACAGGGCGACAGAGTGAGACTCCAACTGAAAAAAAAAAAAGTTGGCTGTCTAGTAGACCTACTAGTAAGCTGGGCTAATTAGTTGACTGACAAGTTGGCCCACAAGTTAGCACAGTTAACTAGTTGACTGTCTAGTATGCTCAACTAACTAGTTGGCTGAGTAGTTGGCCGACTATTTAGCTGACCTAACTAGTCTGCCCACAAGTTAGATGACAGAACTTGTCAGCTGACCAGTTGGCCGACTAGTCAGTCGATTGGTTAGCTGAATTAAATAGTTTGCTGGCTAGTCGGCCCACCAGTTAGCTTACTTAATTTGTCAGCCAGCGAGTAAGCCCACAGGTGTGCTGACTTAACTAGTTGGCCAGCAAGTGAGCCGACTG
>NW_007193866.1:0-385 GCF_000164805.1 Carlito syrichta
GACCAGTTGGCCGACTAGTCAGTCGATTGGTTAGCTGAATTAAATAGTTTGCTGGCTAGTCGGCCCACCAGTTAGCTTACTTAATTTGTCAGCCAGCGAGTAAGCCCACAGGTGTGCTGACTTAACTAGTTGGCCAGCGAGTGAGCCGACTGGTTACTGACTTAACTAGTCAGCCGGCGAGTGAACTGAATGGTCAGCTGACTTTAGTCAACAAGTGAGTGAGCCGAAAGAACAGAAGAGTTAACTAGTCAGCCAGCAAATGAGCTGACTGGTGAGCTGACTTAACTAGTCGGCCAGCGAGTGACCCAAATGTAAGCTGCCTTATCTAGCTGACTTAACTAGATATCTACCTAGATAGCAAGCTTACTTAACCAGCTGAAATAGC
>NW_007193867.1:0-343 GCF_000164805.1 Carlito syrichta
GAGGATTGGAATGGAATGGAATGGAATGTAGTGGAATGGATTGGAATGGAGCGGAATGGAGTGCAGTGTAATGCAATGGAATGAAGTGAAATAGAATGTAAAGAAGTGCAATGAAGGGAATGGAACAGAATGCAGAAAATGGAATTGAATGGAGAGATATGTAATGAAATGGAGAAAATGGAAAAGTATGAAATGGAATGTACAGGAAAGTATTGTAATGGAGAGAAATGGAGAGGAATGGGATTGAATGGAATGGCATGGAATCCAGAGGAATGGAATGGAATTGAGTGGCATGTAATGTAATGTAGAACAATGGTTTTGAGAGTAAGTGAATGGGGAGGAA
>NW_007193868.1:0-377 GCF_000164805.1 Carlito syrichta
AAGTGTTGGGATGACAGGCTGAGGTCCTCAGCCCGGCCTGTGGTTGTGGTGGATGTTGGTCTTATTTCTGTGTTGGAGTCTTGCTTTTTTGCCCAGGCCAGAGTGCAGGGGACTGCCCTCGGACACTGTGGTCTCAATCGACTGGGCTCTGGTAATCCTCCCACAGCAGCCTTCATAGTAGTCAGAAGGACAGGTATGCGCCACTATGCTTGGCTCATTTTTTCGGCTACTTGTAGACATGAGGTCTCGCCAAAGTGCCTGGGCTAGTCTTGAACATGGGGGCTTAGGCCATCCTCTCACCTAAGTCTCCCAGATGACCAGGATGACAGGTGTGA
The DNA here is from genome assembly GCF_000164805.1 of Carlito syrichta. Classification (NCBI taxonomy): domain Eukaryota; kingdom Metazoa; phylum Chordata; class Mammalia; order Primates; family Tarsiidae; genus Carlito; species Carlito syrichta. The sequence continues at coordinate 336 of NW_007193868.1, forward strand.
GCCCCTGTGCCCAGCCTCCATACACCTCTCAGGGCCCCACCA
>NW_007193869.1:0-1346 GCF_000164805.1 Carlito syrichta
CTGACTAGCTAGTTGACTTAACTAGCTAGCGGACTAGAAAGCTGACTAGCTGGTTGACTTCAATAGCTAGCTGAATGGTTAGCTGACTTGCTAGCTGACTTCACAAGCTAGCTGGCTAGCTAGTTGACTTAACTAGTTGCCTGGAAACTGGGCTCAATAGCTGTCCAGCCAGCTGACTTAACTAACTAGTTAACTGGTTAACGGCTATCAATCTGGTTTAACTAGCTAGATACTTTGGCTATCTGGCCAGTCGGCCAGATAGCTAGCTAGTGGGCTAACGAGCTGGCTAGCCAGTCAGCTCAAATAGCCATCCCACTGGCTGGACGGTTGGATACGTTAAGCCAGCTTCTCTGCTGGTCAGCCAGCTAGCCATCTGTCTTATCTAGCGGGCCACCTATCATATCAGCCTGTTAACCAGCCAGCTTAACTTGCCAGGCACCTAGCTAACCAGCTGGCTAACAAGCTGACATAACTAGCTGACTTAACTATATAGCCATCCTGCTAGCCAGCTGGTTTAACCAGCTAGCCAACTAGTTAGCCAGCTGGCCAGCCAGCTCACTTAGCTCGCTGAATTAACTAGCAAGCTAGCTGGCTAGTCAGCTGACTTAATTACCTAACTACCTTCCTAGCCAGGTGGCTAACCAGCTGATTTAACTGCTTGAATTGACAAGCTGTCCAGTTGGCTAGGCAACTGATGTAACTAGAAAGCTACCTAGCTAGCCATTTGACTTGCCAATTGAATTAACTAGCTGACAACCAACTAGCCTGCTGGCTGACTCAAGTAGCTGACATAACTAGATAGCCAGCTGGCTAGCCAGCTGACTTAACTAGCTGACATCACTAGCTAGCCAGGTGGCTAGCAAGCTGAATAAAATAGCTAGCTACTTTTGCATCCTGCTGGCTTGCCAGCTGACTTAACTACCTAGCTAACTAGCTAACCAGCGGACTAGCTAGCTGATATAACTAGGTGACTTAACTAGGTAGCCAGCTGGCTAGCCATCTGAATTAACAAGCTAGCAACACAGCAAGGCAGTTCGCTAACCAGTTGACTTAACTAGCTGATGTAACTAGCTAGCCAGCTGATTTAACTAGCTGACTTAACTAGCTAGCTACCCAGCTAGCCAGCTGACTTTACTAGCTGAAATAACTAGACAGCTACATAGATTGCTATCTAGCTAGCTAGTCCACTTAACTACCTGATTAAATAGCTGGCTAGCTGACATAACTAGGTGACTTAACTGGCTTTGACCTAGCTAGCCAGTACAATTTACTAGCTGAAATAACGAGCTACACAGCTTTCTAGCCTTCTGACTTAACTAGCTTTTTAACTAGCTAGTGAGCTGGCG
>NW_007193870.1:0-592 GCF_000164805.1 Carlito syrichta
CTGACATAACACACTAGCAAACACGCTAACTAACTCTCTAGCTTGCTGACTTAACTAGCCAGTTATCTGGCTACTGGCTAACTGATTTAAATATCTGGTTGACTAGCTAGCTGTCTAGCTAGTTGACTTAACTAACTAGCTGACTAGCAACCTGAGTAGTTAGCTGACTTAACAAGCTAGCTGGATAGTTAGCTGACTTGCTAGCAGATTTAACTAGCTAGCTGGCTAGCTAGCTGGCATATCTAGTCGACTAACTTGTTGACTGTCTAGTAAGCTAGCCAGGTGACTTAACTAGCCAGCTACCTGGTTGGCTAGACAGCTAGCCAGCTGGCTTAAGTAGTTATCTACCTGGCTGGCTAGCTGGCTAGGCAGCTGGCTAGCTAGCTAGCAGGATGGGCCCCTGGTTAGCAAGTCGGGATAAAAAGTCAGGCTTCTACCTGGAGAATGGGACAGCCAACTGGCTTAACTAGCCAGCCACCCTGCCGTTCAGTCAGCTAGCCAGTCAGCTTAATTAGCTGGGCACCTATCCTATCAGCCTACTAACAAGCCAGTTTAACTTGCCAGCTACCTATCTTGACAGCTGGCTAACCAG
>NW_007193871.1:0-339 GCF_000164805.1 Carlito syrichta
GTTATATAATATTATTAAGTATGTTTTTCCTGTAAGATGCCTAAAGTCCTTTGTTGAGTGAGCCAGGTAAATGAAGAAAAATACATTTTTTATTCAACTTGAAAAATTGTTTAAAACTCATGAAATACCTTTTAAAACAGCTGAAGAAAAAGCTTGGTAACCCCAAAGAACTGGATAAATTCTGTTCTTACCATGTGAAAACTGCCTTCTTTCACGTCTGTACCTGTTACCCTCAAGACCACCAGTGGGACCACAGACAACTGGAACGCTGCTTTGACAATTGTGTGTCATACTTTCTTCAGTGCCTCATGACAGAAGAACTGCTGCATTATTTTGTTC
>NW_007193872.1:0-4560 GCF_000164805.1 Carlito syrichta
CCGACAAACTAGCTAGGTACCTAGCTAGCAAGCTGGTAAGTCAGCTTTCTGAACTATCTGACTTAACTAGCTAGCCAGCTGGATAGCCAGCTGACTTAATTGCCTAGCTACCTAGCAAGCCAGCTGAATTAGCTACCTGAAATAACTAGTGAGCCAGCTGGCTACCAATCTGACATAACCAGTTTTTTACTAGTTAGCCAGCTGGCTATACAACTGATTTATCAGCTGACTTAACTAGCTAGCCAGCTGACTAAACTAGCTAACTTTACTAGCTGGCCAGTTGGCTAGCCAACTCACTTAATTACCTAGCTACCTAGATAGCCAGCAGCCTAGCCAACTGACTTAACTAGCTGACTTAACTCAGTAGCCAGCTGGCTAGCTAGCAGACTTAGCTAGCTAGCTACGTAGCTAGATAGCTTGATTGCCAACTGACTTGACTAGGTGACATAACTAGATAGCCTGATGGCTTGTCAGCACCCTCAACTAGATACCTACCTGCATAGACCTCTGGCTTGAGAAATGATTTACTACCTAACTACCTAGCTAACCTGCTGGCCAGCGAGCTGACTTAACTACGTGACTTAACTAGATAGCCAGCTTGCTAGCCAGCTGATTTATCTAGATAGGTACACTCCTAGGTTGCTGGCTAGCCAGCTGACTAACTAACTGACTTACCTAGCCAGATACCTAGCTTTAAAAGTTGACATAACTAGATGACAACTAACTAGCTACCTAGCTAGCCAATTGCTGGTCAGCTGACAACTAATTGACTTAACCAAGCTAGCCTTCATGCTGGTCTGCTGACTTAACTTTGCTGTCTTAACTAGCAAGCCAACTGCCTGGCCAGCTGAACTAACTAGCTGACTTAACGAGATAGTCAGCTGGCTAGCCAGCTGACTAAAACAGTTAGCTACCTAGCTAGCCAGCTGGGAAGCCAGGTGAATTAACTAGCTGAGTTAAATAGCTAGCCAGGTGGCTAGCCAGCTGACTTAACTACCTTGTTACCTAACTACCCAGCTGGCAAGCCTGCTGACATAACTAGCTGACTTAACCTGATAGTCAGCTGACTAGCCAGCTGACACAAATAGCTGAATTAACTAGGTAGCTAGCTGGCTAGCCAGCTGTCTTAACTAGCTCTCTATCTAGCTAGCTGGCTGGCTAGCCAGCTGACTTACCTAGCTGACTTAATTAGCTTTCCAGCTGTATAGCCAACTGACTTAAGTAGCTCGATATCTAGCTAGACAGCTGGAGAGCTGGTTGACTTAACTTGCTGACTTAAATAGCTGGCCTTCTTGTTAGTCAGGTGAATTAACTAGCCTATTATATATCTTGCCAGCTGGCTACCCAGCTGACTAAACTAGGAGACTTAACTAATTAGCCAGCTGTCTAGTCAGTTGACTTAATTAGCAAGCTACCTAGTGAGTCAGCTGACTAGACAGCTGAATTACTTAGATGACTTAACTAGCTAGCTAGTGGATTCGACAGCTCACTTAACTATCTAGCTATCTAGGTAGCCAGCTGTCTAGTCAGCTGATTAAACTATGTGACTTAACTAGATAGTCTGCTGGCTAGCAGACTGACTAAACAGCTTAGGTACTGAGCCAGCCAGCTGGATAGCCAGCTGACTTAACTAGCTAGCTACCAACACACCCCACTGGCTTGCCAGCTGACTTAACTACCTAGGTACCCTGGTAACCAGCTGGCTAGTGAGCTGACTTAAATAGGCTAATTAACTCGCTATATAATGGGCTAGCCAGCTGAGTTAACTAGGTAGGTAACCAGCTAGCCAGCTGACTTAACTTGCTGACTTAACTAACAAGCTGACTTAAATAGCTGACTTATTCAGCTAGCTACCTAGCTAGTCAGCTGGCTTATCTAGCTGGCTTAACTAGCTAGCTATCTAGCTAGCTAGATAGCTAGCCATCTGACTTAAGAAGCTGAATTAACTATCTAACTACCACAATTAGCTGATGAATATAGCTAGCTTCCTAGCTAGCCAACTGACTTAACTAGCTGAAATAACTAACTAGCCAGCTGATTGCAACCTGATCTAACTAGCTAACTTAACTTGCTACCCAGCTGAATGACAACTGACTTATCTAGCTGACTTAACCAGCTAGTCAGCTAACTAAACAACTGACTTAACTAGCTGGCTACCTATCTAGATAGCAGGGTAGTCAGCTGACTTACTTAGCTGACTTAAGCTAGCATGCTGACTAGCCACCTCAGTTTGCTAGCTATCTATGGAGCCAGCAGGCTACCCAGCTGACTTAACTAGCTGACTTGAACAACTATTCTGCTGACTAGCAAGCTGACTTGTCTACTTAGCTACCTACCGAGCCAGCTGGCTAGACAGCTGACTAAACTAGCTGAGTGAACCAGTTAGCCAGTTGTCTAGCCAGCAGACTTAACTCGCTGACATCACTAGCTAGCCAGGTAGCCTTCTAGCTGACTTAACTAGCTAGCTACCTACCTAGCCAGTTGGCTAGCCAGCTATCTTAACTAGATGAATTAACCAGCTAGCCAGCTGACTAGCCAACAGACTTAATTAGCTCACTACCTAGCTAGGCAGCTGGCTATCAAGCTGACTTAAGTAGCTGACTTAACTAGCAACAACCTAGCTAGCTAGCTGACTTAAATAGTGAGATAACTAGATAGCTATATAGTTAGCCAACTGACTTAGTTAGCTACCTAGCTAGCTACCTAGCTAACAAGCTGACTTCAATAGTAAGCTTCCTTGCTAGCTAGCTGAGTTAAATAGCTAGCTTAATCATTATCTAATATTCTAGCTAGGTGACTTAATCATCTGACTTATCTCATTAGCTAATGAGCTGGCTAGCTGACTCATCCAGCTGAGTTAAGTCGTTAGTTATCTAGATAGCTAGCTGACCATCAAACTGACTTAACTCGCTAGCTAACTAGCTAGCTAGCCTTCTCAACCAGCTGACTCAACCTGTTTGAAAACTAGCTAGCTGGCTGACTCAACCAGCTGACTTAACCCATTAGTTAACTAGCTAACAACCTGACTCAACCTTCTGACTTAAACCTTTAGCTAGCTAACTAGCTAACTGTCTTAACCAGCTGACTAAATTAGAAAGTTGACTTAACTAGTTGACTTAGCTAGCTGACTTAACTACTTGACTAGTTAACTGGGTGACTTACCTAGCTAGCTAACTGACTTAATTGCTTGAATTAAATAGTTAGCTAACTATTTAACAAGCTGACTTTAATTAGCAAACTATTTAGGTTGCAGACTTAAGTATCTGACTTACATAATTAGCTAACTAGTGAGCTAGATGACTTAGCTAGCTGAATTACCTAGCTACCTAGTTAGCTAGCTGACATAACTAGTTAGCTTAGGAGATAGCTAGCCAAAATAACGAGTTGGTTAATCAGTTAGATAACTGTTTTAACATGTTGTTAAACGAGTAAAATAGCTGACTTAACTACTTAGTTAATGAGTTAGCTAGGTGACTTAACTTGTTGGCTGATTAGTCGGCCGACTAGTTAGGGGGTTACCATGTTGGCTGACTCCTCGGTCAACCTGTTAGTGGGCTTAACAAGTTGGCCGACTCATCAGCCTACTATTTAGCTTAGATAACTAGTTGGCTGAGAACTTGGCCCCATAGTTAGCTCGGTTAAGTAGTTGGCTGGCTAGTTTGCTGACCTAATAATTTGGCCGACTATTTGGCCAAATAGTTAGCTGATCTAACTAGTCAACAGAATATTTACCTGACCTAAATGTTCAGCTACCAAGTTGACCCACTAGTTGGCCAATTTGTTAGCTGACTTAACTAGCTGACCGGTTAGTTGACTTAACTAGTCGGCAAACGTGGCATGCAACAGGTGAGCTGACTTAACTAGTCGGTCAGTGAGTGAGACGACTGGTCAGCTGAATTAACTATTCAGCCCATGACTGAGCCGACGAATGTGCTGCCATAACTAGTCAGCTGGTGAGTGAGTCGACTGGTGAGCTGTCTTACCTAGTCAGTTGGGGAGCAAGCCAACTACTCAGCTGACCTGTTGGCCTGCAAGCGAGTTAACAAGTTCGTTGACCTGTTGGCTGGTGAGCATGCTGACTAGTTTGCTTACCTTTTAGTAGACAAGGGAGCCGACTAGTTAGTTGACCTGATGGAAAGCGATAGAGCCCACTAGTTAGCTCACAAACTAGCTGAGTAGATAGCAGACTAGTTAGCTAAGTAACTAACTGATTAGCTAGCTGACTTAACTAGCTAACTTACTAGCTATCTGGCTATCTAGCTGACATTTCTATCTAGCAAACAAGCTATCTGGCTTTATAGCTAGCTGACTTAACTAGCTAGCTAACTGGCTACTTAGATGGCTAGCTGACTTAACTATCTACCTGACCAGCTATGTGAATAACTAGCTGAATTAACTGGCTAGCTGAGTAGCAACCTGATTTGCATACTGACTTAATTACGTGCCTGAATAATTAGCTGATTTGCTTGCCGACTTAACTAGCTAGATGGCTAGCTAGTTGACTTAACTAGATGATTAATTAGTTGGCTGGCTAGACGGCTAGGCAGCTGTCTTAACTAG
>NW_007193873.1:0-955 GCF_000164805.1 Carlito syrichta
GGAAAGGAAGAGGAATGGAATGGAATCAATGGAATGGAGAGGAATGGAAGGAAAGGAATGCAATAAAGTGTAAAGAAATTGAATGGAAGCAAGAGAAATGGAAAGAAAAGGAATGGAATGAAATGGAAAGGAAGGGAATGGAATGCAGGGGAAATGAACGGAATGCTGAGGAAAGGAATGCAGAGGAAAGGAGTGGAGTGGAACGGAATGGAGTGGAATGGAGAGAAATGGAATGGATAGAAATGGAATGGAAAGGAATGGAATTGATGGGAGAGTAATGGAGAGGAATGGAATTGAATGGAGTGCAATGTAATGAGGATTGGAATGGAGAGGAATAGGATGGATTGGAGAGGAATGGAGTCGATTGGAATGGAATGTTATCGAGAGAAATGGAATGTAATGCCGAGGAATGTAATGGAATGTAGTATAGTGGAATGCCTCAAAATGGAGAGGAAAAAATGGAGTGGAATGGGATACAGTGCAATGAAATGGAATAGAAGGTAGAGGAATAGAAAGGAAAGGAATGGAATGGAACGGAAAGATTGCAATAGAATACAGGAATGGAATGGCGTGTGGAGGAATGGAATAGAGAGGATTGGAATGGAGTGGAATGGACTAGAATTTAATGGAATAGAATCGAATAGAGAAGCAAGGATAGGAATAGAGTGGAATAAAACGGAAAGGAGAGATATGAAATGGAGTTGAATGAAATGGAATGGAATGGAATAAAACATAGTGAAATGGAATGGAGAGGAAGGGAATTGAGTAAATGAAGAGGAATGGAATGAAATGGAATGGCATGGAAAGGAATGGAATGAAACGGAGATGAAGGGAATGGAGAGAAATGCAATAGATTGGAATGGATTTGAATGTAGAGGAATGGAATGGACTGGAAAGGAATAGTATTAAGAGGAATGGAATGGAAATGAATGGAATGGAAAGGAGAGGAAGGTAC
>NW_007193874.1:0-462 GCF_000164805.1 Carlito syrichta
ATTCATTATTCTTATATTACTGACAATCCTAGAACTAGCTGTAGCTCTTATTCAAGCCTATGTATTTACACTCTTAGTGAGCCTTTACTTACATGATAATACATAATGACCCACCAAACACATGCCTATCACATAGTAAACCCTAGCCCTTGACCACTAACGGGAGCCCTCTCAACCCTTCTTATAACATCAGGTCTTATTATATGATTTCACTTTAACTCCTTTATGCTCTTAACCTTAGGCCTTATTACAAATACACTGACTATATATCAATGATGACGCGATATTATTCAAGAAGGAACCTTTCAAGGCCATCATACATCAATCGTACAAAAAGGTCTCCGATACGGTATAATCCTCTTTATCATTTCAGAAGTATTTTTCTTCGCAGGCTTCTTCTGGGCCTTTTACCACTCCAGTCTAGCCCCAACCCCCGAACTAGGAGGCTGCTGACCCCCAACA
>NW_007193875.1:0-390 GCF_000164805.1 Carlito syrichta
TTTCTATGGTGACAGAGAAGAACAGGAGAAATTAGATTCTCCTCACCATGCAACTGTTTATAAAAATCTGGGGACGGCCCCCAGAACCCCTACATAGCACAATTCTAGGGGAAACAGAAATCACACGCAATATAAGGTGAATAGTACTCCCTAATGTTGTACACTTCAACAGGATTCTTATCCTTCAGAATATAACATAGCAGTAGTAAACAATAAACTAGATGGAACCTCAAAAACTTGTAGATTGTTTTCCAAAGACAGCTGAGTTTAAAAACAAAAATGCAACATAATGAGATCCAGAACTCAGAACATTTGGATAAACTAAACATAAACAGAAATGCTACATACTTTACAAAAAGACATAAAAATTCAAGTATAGCATATGCACTT
>NW_007193876.1:0-1086 GCF_000164805.1 Carlito syrichta
AATGGAGGGGTATGGAATGGAATGGAATGTAGAGGACTGGAATGGAAATAAATGTAATGGCATGGAATAGAATGGAATGGAATTGAGATGAATAGAATGGAATGGAATGGAGTGGAATGGAATGGAGTAGAATGTAAAGTAATGGAATGGAATGGATGGGAATGGAATGGAATAGAATACAGAGGAATGGAGAGGAATGGAATGGAATGGAATGCAGTGTAAAGGAAGGGAATGGAGAGGAATGGAATGGAATGGAATGGAATAGAGAGTAATGGAATGGAATGAAGTGGAATGGTATGGGGATGAATGGAGTGGAATGGAATGGAATGAAATGGAGAGGAGCAGAATGGAATGGAATGGAATTTATAGAAGGGAATGGAATGGAATGGAGAGGAATGGAATGGAGAGGAATGTAATGTAGTGGAATGGAATGGAATGGAAAGGAATGGAGTGGAATGGAATGGAGTGGAATGAAATGGAATTGAATGGAAAGGAATGAAATGGAATAGAATTGAATGGAAAGGAAAGGAACGAAATGGAAACGAATGGAAAGGATAGGAATGGAATGGAGAGGAAAGGAATGGATTGAAATGGAATGGAAAGGGATGTAATGGAAAAGAAAGATATGAAATAAAGAGGAATGGAATGTTATTGAATGAAATGGTATGAAATGAAATTAAATGGAATGGAAAGGAATGTAGTGGAATGGGGAGGATTGCAATGGAATGGTTTGGAGGGGACTGGAATCGAAAGGAATGTAATGCAATGGAATGGAGAGGAATGGATTAAAATTGAAAGGAATTGATAGGAAAGAAAAGGAATTAATGGAAGTGAAAGGAATTGAATAGATTGGAATTGAATGGAATGGAGAGGAAAGTCATAGAATCTATTTGAGTGGAATGGAATGTATATACAGGAATGAGAGGTATGAAATAGAGAGGAATGGACTGGAATGAAATTCAATGGAGAGGAATGGACAGGAATAAAGAGGAATGAAATATAATGGAGTGGAATGGAATGGAATGAAATGGATTGGAATGGAATGGAATGGAGAGAAATGGAAAGTAAATGAGTGGAATAGAATGG
>NW_007193877.1:0-336 GCF_000164805.1 Carlito syrichta
AGGAATTGAATAGATTGGAATTGAATGGAATGGAGAGGAAAGTCATAGAATCTATTTGAGTGGAATGGAATGTATATACAGGAATGAGAGGTATGAAATAGAGAGGAATGGACTGGAATGAAATTCAATGGAGAGAAATGGACAGGAATAAAGAGGAGTGAAATGTAATGGAGTGGAATGGAATGGAATGGAATGGATTGGAATGGAATGGAATGGAGAGAAATGGAAAGTAAATGAGTGGAATAGAATGGAATGGAATGGAATGCAGAGGAATGTAATGGAATGGAGAGGAATGGAACGGAAAGGAAAGGAATGGAATGGAAGGGAAATGAAGGG
>NW_007193878.1:0-495 GCF_000164805.1 Carlito syrichta
ATCAACAAGGGTACCTATGTAATGAACATTTGTACACCTAACCTGAATTGTACCCCACATCTTTAAAATAAAAAAATTACTACAATAAAATAATTAATTAATATCCACAAGGTAGTACACTGAGCATCAAGGAGAGACATAGAACAAATATTTCTGACTAGTTTTGTTCCAGAACAACCCTGACTAATTTAAAGCAAAACATGGAGAGATTCTAAAGAAGTTAATGTATTCTACCCACTAAATGGCAGCCCATCAACGATCAAAAATGAGGAAAATTTTGAACTATCAAAAGAAAATGAATAACGCAAATCAAAGAGAAAATGGAATATAAGAGAGGTATACCAGGATAGCAATATGAATGCTAGTATTATTAAACTATATTCTGGATGTAATGAGAGGAAGTATGAAGGCAATTCTGTCTTACTGTCCATCAAACTAATTTTTGGTACGCAAATCCTTCCAAGACCAGGAATTTCTCTGATGGGGTCCAGGCAG
>NW_007193879.1:0-389 GCF_000164805.1 Carlito syrichta
AACTAGCTAGGCAGCAGGTTGCTAGCTGACTTAACCAGTAAGTCAGCTGACTAGCCAGGGATTTAACAAGATGACTACCTATCTAGCCAGCTGACTAGTCAACTGACTTACCTAACTGACTTAAGATAACAAGCTGGCAAGCCAGCTCACTTAACTAGCTAGATACATGCATAGCCTGCAATCTAGCCAGCTGACATAACTATCTGACTTGAATATCTAGCCTGTTGGCTAGCAAACTGACATATATAGCTAGCCAACTGGATAGGCAGCAGATTAAATTAGCTGACTTAACAGCTAGCCAGTTGGCTAGCCAACTGACTTACACTGACATCACTAGCTAGCCAGGTAGCTATCTAGTTGACTTAACTAGCTAGCTACATACATTGCCA
>NW_007193880.1:0-513 GCF_000164805.1 Carlito syrichta
TCTTTTGTTCAATCTCCTGTTTTTCCTTATGAGGGTCCTCTGGCTTTGTTCACTTTTGAGCCTGGAGTATTAGTTGGGGGGGGTATACTTTTTGCAGTTTTGAGGTTTAATTGAGAGGGGAGCTGTGATTCAGAATCTATTTGCTGATACCAGTAACCACCAACAGGTGTATGGGCACACTGGAAACTATTTCCCACTGCTTTACAATCTGTCCATGCAGCAGGTTGTAGGTTTGCTCCCTGGAACAAAAGGAGGTGCAAAAAAGGAAAATAATGGAAGAAGAAGGGGATGTCAACAGGAAGTTAGAAAGAGAGATGAGTGAGAGGGAAAACAGACATACATACCAACTAACGGATGAAAAAAAGATACAAGGCCAGAAGAGTGAAAAACAGTCAAACCAAATTCCCTAAAGCATACCGGTAATCACACAAAGACAGTTCAATAAAATCATGTCTTTTGATGTGTTCTTCCCCAACACAAACAGGTAGTCTAAATCAAAAAGCAAACAAAAGT
>NW_007193881.1:0-564 GCF_000164805.1 Carlito syrichta
CAGCTGGCTAGCTAGTTAAAAAGCTTGTTACATCAGATGGGTAGCCATCTGGCTTGCTAGCTATTTCAGCTAGTTAAGTCACCTGGGTAGCTAGGTAGGTAGCTAGTTAAGTCAGCTTGATATGTCAGCTAGCTAGCTAGTTAAGACAGCTAGCTATATGATAGCTAGTTAGGTAACTAGCTAGTTGAGTCAGCTACTTAAGTCAGCTGGCTAGCTAGGTAGCTAGCTAGTTAAGTCAATTATTTAAGTCAGCTGTCTAGCTAGTTAAGTCAGTCAGTTAAGTGAGCTGGAGACCCAGCTGCCAAGCAGGATAGCTAGCTTTAAGTCAGCTTACTAGCCAGCTGGCTAGCTAGTTATATCACCTACTTAACTCAGCTCAATGGCCAGCAGGATAGCTAGGTAATTAGGTAGTTAAGACAGCTGGCAAGCCAGCGAGCTAAATGGTAGGTAGTTAGTTAAGTCAGCTGGCTAGCCATCCGGCGTCTAGTTAGATCACTTAGTTACGTCTGCTAGCAATCCACCTGTCTAACTTGGTAGCTAGTTAGTTAAGTCTGCTGGCTAGCC
>NW_007193882.1:0-787 GCF_000164805.1 Carlito syrichta
CCAGCTGGCTAGCTAGTTATGTCACCTACTTAACTCAGCTCAATGACCAGCAGGATAGCTAGGTAATTAGGTAGTTAAGACAGCTGGCAAGCCAGCGAGCTAAATGGTAGGTAGCTAGTTAAGTCAGCTGGCTAGCCATCCGGCGTCTAGTTAGGTCACCTAGTTAAGTCTGCTAGCAATCCACCTGTCTATCTTGGTAGCTAGTTAGTTAAGTCTGCTGGCTAGCCAGCTGTCTATTTCGTGAAGTCAGCTAGTTAAATCAGCTTGCTAGCCTGCTGGATAGCTACGTAGCTGGCAATTAAGTCATCTGTATAGTCAGTTGGCTAGCTAGGTAGCTAGCTAGTTATATCAGCTGTCTAATCAGCTGGCAAGCTAGTTAATTTACCTAGTTAAGTAAGCTGAGTAGCCAGCTGGCTACCAAGGTAGATTCCTAGTTAAGTCAGCTGGATAGAAAGCTATCAAGCTAGATAAGTCACCTAGTTAATTCAGCTGGATAGCCAGCTGCCTAGCTATGTAGTAAGCTAGTTAATTCAACTGGCTAGAAAGAAAGACAGCTAGTTAAGACAGCTAGTTAAGTCAGTTGGCTAGCCAGCTCTCTAGCTAGGTAGTGACATAGTTTAGGCAGTTGCCTAGCCAGCTGGCTAGCTAATTAAGTCAGCGAGTTGTCAGCTTGTTATCCAGGTGGCTAGGGAGGAAGAGAGCTAGTTAAGTCAGCTGGCTTGCCAGCTTGCTTGATAGGTAGCTAGCTAGTTATGTCATCTGTCTAGCCAGCTGGCTATCAAGTTAG